>NW_028239195.1:0-196794 GCF_036417535.1 Chlamydotis macqueenii
TTATGCAGAGCGGCTTAATTACCCGCCCCGAGCGCTAATAACCCCCCAGGAGTGTTAATTAGCGGTGGCTCGTTAGGCGGTACTCACGGTAGCCCATGCCCTGCAGGAAGTACTTGAAGGCCTCGGTGAGCTTGGCCGGCTGCGCGGGTGGGGCCGTGACCTCCGACCCCTCCCCGGTGACCTCTGACCCCTGGCTGACCTCTGACCTCGCGACCCCGGTAAGGCCCGGTCCCCCCCCCCAGCAGTCCTCTGAGCCCCTGTGACCTCTGACCCTCTGTGACCCCATGACCTCTGACCCCATGACCTCTGACCCTGTGTGACCCCATGGGGGGTGTCATGTGACCTCAGAGGAGGCCCGGTGACATCACAGGAGGCCCGGTGACATCACCAGTGACGTCACTCACCATGGCGTCCTTGTGGGGGGAGTTGTCGCCCACCACCAGCAGCACCGGGCAGCTGGGGGGGCAAAGGTCAGGGGTCGCGGGGGGGTCACGGGGGTCACGGGGGTCACGTGGGGTCAGGGGTCAGGGGTCACTCACCGCAGGCTGTTGGCCCCGCTGCGCTGCAGGCCCAGGTCCCCGCGGCTGCAAGGGGGATGTCCCAGTTCATCCTAGTGCCTCCCAGTTTGATCCCAGTTCCCCCTGTTTTCTCCCCAGTTCCCTCCCAGTTCTCTCCCAGTCCCTCCCAGTTCCCTTCCAGTTCCCCTCAGCTCAATCCCAGTTGCTCCCAGTCCCTCCCAGCCCCCCGGTACCCCCCCAGCTCCATCCCAGTTCAATTCCAATTCCTCCCAGTTTGATCCCAGTTTCCCCAGTACCCTCCCACTCCATCCCAGTCTGATCCCAGTGCCCCCAAATCCCATCCCAGACCCCCCCAGTCCCCTCCCAGTCCCTCCCAGCCCCCCAGTTCGATCCCAGTCCCCCCCGGTTCATCCCAGTTCAGTCCCAGTCCTCCTAGCCCAGTCCCAGTCCCTCCCAGTTCCCTCCAATCCCCCCCGGTTCAATCCCAGTTCAATCCCAGTCCCCCCCAGTCCCCTCGCAGTCCCCCCCAGTCCCCTCGCAGTCCCTGCCAGTCCCCCCCCAGTCCCCCCAGTCCCCCCCCCAGTCCCCCAGTTCCATCCCAGTCCCCCCCGGTTCAATCCAGTGCTCCTAGCCCAGTCCCAGTCCCCCCCCAGTTCCCTCCAGTCCCCCCGGTTCAATCCCAGTTCAATCCCAGTTCGATGCCAGTCCTCCTAGCCCAATCCCAGTCCCTCCCAGCCCCTCCCAGCCCCCCCAGTTCCCTCCCAGTCCGCCCCGGTTCAATCCCAGTTCAGTCCCAGTCCTCCCTAGCCCAGTCCCAGTCCCTCCCAGTCCCTCCCAGTCCCCCTCCCAGTCCCCACCAGTCCCCCAGTTCCATTCCAGCCCTCCCAGTTCCCTCCCAGTTCAATCCCAGCTCGATCCCAGTGCTCCGAGGGCAGTCCCAGTGCCCCGCAGCCCCGCCGCAGCGCCCCCCAGTTTGCCCAGTACCTGTTGTACATGGCCCAGAGCAGGGGGGCGTTGGGCGCCGCCCCCAGCCGCCGCCGGGCCTGCTGCACCGGGGGAGGGGCGGCCGCCAGCTCCTCCTGCGGCCCGCGCGTCACAGCCCCGCCCCCGCCCCGCCCCTGCCCCGCCCCCATGTCACAGCCCCGCCCCCACCCCGCCCCCACCCTGTGACCCACAAGTGACCCTCCCCCAACCCTTAACTGAGCTCCCTGACCCACAAGTGCCCCCCCCGACCCACAAGTGGCCCTTGGGGCCTCCAGGTGGACTCTGGGCCCCCCAAGTGCCCCCCACAGGCCCCCCAAGTGCCCCTTGAGGGCCCCCAAAACTGACCCCCAGGACCCACAAGTGGCCCTCCCCAGACCCCCAAGCGCCCCCCGGACCCACAAGTGGCCCCCCACGGGACCCCCAAGTGCCCCCCCGCCCGACCTGCGTGAAGAGGTGCGCCAGGATGAGCTCGCTGCTGGAGGACGTCAGGCCCGACAGCTGGGGGGGCACCCGTGGGACCCACGGCGACCCACGGCGACCCACCGCGATCCACCGGCACCCACAGACACCGTAGGGAGCCACCGCGACCCACAGCGACCCACAGCGACCCACAGACACCGTAGGGACCCACAGCGACCCGCAGTGACCCACGGCGACCCACAGACACCCACAGACACGGTAGGGACCCACAGCGACCCACAGACACCGTAGGGACCCACAGCGACCCACAGCGACCCACAGCGACCCACAGACACCGTAGGGACCCACAGCAACCCACAGCGACCCACAGCGACCCACAGACACCACAGTGACCCACAGTGACCCACAGCGACCCACAGCGACCCACAGACACCACAGCGACCCACAGCGACCCACAGACACCACAGTGACCCACAGTGACCCACAGCGACCCACAGCGACCCACAGACACCACAGCGACCCACAGCGACCCACAGACACCGTAGGGACCCACCGTGACCCACAGCGACCCACAGCGACCCACAGACACCGTAGGGACCCACAGCGGCCCACAGCGACCCACGGCGACCCACAGACACCGTAGGGACCCACAGCGACCCACAGCGACCCACAGACACCACAGTGACCCACAGTGACCCACAGCGACCCACAGCGAGCCACAGACACCACAGCGACCCACAGCGACCCACAGACACCGTAGGGACCCACCGTGACCCACAGCGACCCACAGCGACCCACAGACACCGTAGGGACCCACAGCGGCCCACAGCGACCCACGGCGACCCACAGACACCGTAGGGACCCACAGCGACCCACAGACACCGTAGGGACCCACAGCGACCCACAGCGACCGTAGGGACCCACCACGACCCACGGCGACCCACAGACACCGTAGGGACCCGCAGCGACCCACGGCGACCCACAGACACCGTAGGGACCCACAGCGACCCACAGCGACCCACAGCTACCGTAGGGACCCACAGCAACCCACAGCGACCCACAGACACCGTAGGGACCCGCAGCGACCCACAGCGACCCACAGCTACCGTAGGGACCCACAGCGACCCACAGCCGCCCACCAACACCGTAGGGACCCGCAGCGACCCACAGCCACCCACAGACACCGTAGGGACCCACAGTGACCCACGGCCGCCCACCGCCACCCACAGCGACCCACGGCGACCCATAGGGACCCACAGTGAGCCACACGCGACCCCAAGCGACCCACAGCGCCGCGGGGCCAGCAGCAGGGAACCCCCCCCAAACCCCGCCCCCTTCTGCCCCACCCCTCTCCCCATTGGCCCTCCCCACCCGCCGGCCCCGCCCACCTTGTGCGCCACCCAATCCACCCAGCCCTTGGCGCGGGGGTTGATGTTGATCAGCACCAGCCCCTCCACCGCCTCGGGGTGCAGCAGCTGTGGGGCGGGGCCAGACCCATAGCGCCCCACGGCCACGCCCTCCCACCCCATAGCGACCCCCCAGCCCCATAGCGACCCCCCAGCCCCACAGCCACGCCCCCCGAGAGCCCCCAGCGACCCACAAGTACCCAACCAAGAGACCCCACTAACCTCCTCCAGCCCCATAGCGCCCCACGGCCATGCCCCCCCAGCCCCATAGCGACCCCCCAGCCCCATAGCGACTCCCCAGCCCCATAGCGACGCCCCCCTGCCCCATAGTGACCCCCCAGCCCCACAGCCGAGCCCCCAACCCCCCAGCGACCCACAAGTGCCCAGAGACCCCACTAACCTCCTCCAGCCCCATAGCGCCCCACGGCCATGCCCCCCCGCCCCATAGCGACCCCCCCAGCCCCATAGCGACCCCCCAGCCCCATAGCCGAGCCCCCAACCCCCCAGCGACCCACAAGTGCCCAGAGACCCCACTAACCTCCTCCAGCCCCATAGCGCCCCACGGCCATGCCCCTCTGCCCCATAGCGACCCCCCAGCCCCATAGCGACCCCCCAGCCCCACAGCCATGCCCCCCTGCCCCATAGCGACCCCCCCGCCCCATAGCGACCCCCCCAGCCCCACAGCCACGCCCCCCAGCCCCATAGCGACCCCCCCAGCCCCATAGCGACCCCCCCCAGCCCCACAGAACCTCCCCCGAGATTCCCGCAGCCCTGCATTCCCCCCAAATCTGCCCCCCGCCCTGCCCCACGCCCCGCCCGACGCCCCGCCCCACATCTCACCCCAAATTTAGCCAGGACGAAGGCGCCGGCGCCCACCCCAATGCCCACGACGCTGGCGATGCTGGGGGGGTGGGCGGGGTCAGGCCGGTGCTGACCCTGCCCCCCCGTCCCGTCCCGCTACGGGTCAGGGGCCCCCTCCCCGCCCCACAGCGCCGTGGGGCGCCCCCCCGCCCACTCACTTGAGGTGCCGGAGGACGCAGGGGACGATTTCGGCCAGTTGCTCCAGGGAGGGGTACTGGTACCAGCGGGGGAGGGGCGGGGGGCGGGGGGGGGGGAGGGGCGACGGGGGGAGGGGCAAGGGGTCAATCGGGGGTCGAGGTGGGGGGAGGGCGGGCGAGGGGACCAATGAGGTGAAGCGATGGCGGTTGGAGGGGGGGAGGGGTGCGTAGGGTGACGCTGCGATGTGATGGCGGTCGAGGTGGGGGGACGGGGGGGCGGGGGGTCAACTGGGGGGGGGGGAGGGGTGGGGGGGTCAACAGAGAGACGACAGGGTCAACTGGGGGTTAATGGGGGCAACTGGGGGTTAGTGGGGGGCAACTGGGGGTTAATGGGGGTCAGTGGGGTCAACTGGGGGTTAATGGAGGCAACTGGGGGTTAATGGGGGTCAACTGGGGGTTAGTGGGGGGCAACTGGGGGTTAATGGGGGTCAGTGGGGTCAACGGGGGGTTAATGGGGGTCAACTGGGGGTTAATGGGGGTCAACGGGGGGCTTATGGGGGGCAACTGGGGGTTAATGGGGGAAACTGGGGGTCAATGGGGGGCAACTGGGGGTCAATGGGGGCAACTGGGGGTTAATGGGGGTCAACAGGGGGTCAACTGGGGGTTAATGGGGGCAACTGGGGGTTAATGGGGGTCACAGGTCAACTGGGGGTTAATGGGGGTCAACTGGGGGTTAATGGGGGTCAATGGGGGGCTTATGGGGGGCAACTGGGGGTTAATGGGGGCAACTGGGGGTTAATGGGAAGCAACTGGGGGTCAATGGGGGCAACTGGGGGTTAATGGGGGTCAACAGGGGGTCAACTGGGGGTTAATGGGGGTCAGTGGGGTCAACTGGGGGTTAATGGGGGTCAACTGGGGGTTAATGGGGGTCAACGGGGGGTCAACTGGGGTTTAATGGGGGTCAACTGGGGGTTAATGGGGGTCAACGGGGGGTCAACTGGGGTTTAATGGGGGTCAACTGGGGGTTAATGGGGGTCAACTGGGGGTTAATGGGGTCAACGGGGGTTAATGGGGGTCAACGGGGGGTTAATGGGGTCAACGGGGGGTCAACTGGGGGTTAATGGGGGTCAACTGGGTGTTAATGGGGGCAACCAGGTGTTACTGGGGGTCACTGGGGGTTAATGGGGGTCAACTGGGGGTTAATGGGGGTTAACAGGGGTCAATGGGGGTCAACTGGGGGTTAATGGGTGCAACTGGGGGTTAATGTGGGGCTACAGGACAAGCTGCAAAAAAGGGGTGCCTTAATCAGGGAGCACCAATAGTGAGTACTTAATCAGGGAGTAGAAGGGGTGCCTTAATCAGGGAGCACCAATTGTGAAACTGCCGGCAATAATGGAAAAGGAGGTAGCCCTAGAATTATTATGCTCTCTATGAGAGGACTGAGTTATGACTCGGCCGTCCTAGAAGCTTTGCTGCAGTGGGCAAAGAAAAGGGAATTAATCCCCACAGTTGATGATCCTTTTGAACTCCCGACACAGGAAAAGATAGGAAAAAAGCTGTGGGATGAAATAAGTAAGGGATCTCCACCGTGTGGAAGCTAATGAACGAAACATTGATAAGCATGAAAGCCGAGCGTTCAGTTGCTGCATCTGCTTTTGCGGCCTTAACTCCAGCCGACGGGTCCACCTCCACTACCAGCATGCTGTTCTCGGGTTTAACGAGCCCTGCCGCCGCCCCGGCTCGTGCTGAGGGTGGGGGGGTTCGAGCCCCAGCAAGGACTCCAGGAACTGCAGCCACAGCCCCTATAACTATAGATATGCGGGCACCAGAGGGAAAAACTGCCAAAGGCTTTTCACCACCATCAGACGTACCACCGCCAGGCACCCCGCCACGCTGCGCCAGTGCAGACTCAGAGTCACGAGCCTTTTCGCCGGCACCAACAGCTCTGGTTTATCCCCCGTTACCACCTTCTTCCCTGCCACCACGGCGTGAGGAGGAGGGGGATGAACATTCATCTGGCTCCAAGGACGCACAGCTGGAAGAGACGCTAAAAAGACTGGAAGCCCTAGAGATTCGCCTAGAAGTGTCACTGGGAAACTTGTCAACTCCTTCGCCTGTGCCGCATCGAGACCTGTCAGCATCCAACCTATTCATTCCGAACGGAGCATCGGGTGAGATCAGTCTTTTTGCACCTTTGCAAGGGACGCCGGCGGGAGGGGCCGGGGTTTTGAATCCGATAGTGCAGTGGAAAGAGGTGATTCGAGATGCTTTGATAGAAGGAGAGCCTTTTCCTATGGCATTTCCAGTTGTGACTGATAATACTGGGAAAAGTGTGTGGAAAGCATTAGACTGGAAAATATTGAAGGAAGCTAAAAGTGCAGTTACTCAGTATGGGCTAAAATCATCATATGCTCAATCTGTGTTGCAGCATATTTTTTCATCACAGTTGTTAGCTCCTTATGATATTAGAATGATTGTCCAGGTCGCAGCAGCTGCAGTTCTTTCAGTACTGGCAGGCTGCTTGTGATAGGGCAGCTGCAACGCCTCGACAACAGGGTGATCCATTATTCGGGGTGCAAACTCAAATGCTGATGGGAGCGGGACACTACACACGATCTGATTGGCAAGCGCAATTTGCTACCAAAGTGTTACAACTGGGCCAAGATTTGGCTTATAGAGCGCTTGCTAGGGTGCACGATGAAAAGTCTGGACCTGCCTTTACATCAAGAAGACAAGGTCCCACAGAACCATATGGGAAATTTATTGATCGGTTGCACACTGCAATTATGGCTCACCCTGATCTGGATGATGACATGAAAGCAAAGTTCTTAGATATGCTTGCCTTTAATAATGCTAATCAAAAAAAAACAAAAAACAAAAAACAAACCCAAAAAACTAAGAGAGCCCTCAGTGTGCTGCCAAAAGGATCTAGTACAGGGCAACTGCTGGAAGCTGCTGAGCGAATGTTAGAACAAGAAAAGGCTACAGTCATGGCTGCTGCTGTAGGTGCAGCCGTTAAACCGTTGATATCAATAAAGCGGCGCGTGATTAACTGTCTGTAACCCCCATTCCCTCTTTCCCCCCCCCCGCCCCCCATCCCTGTCCCGCTAAGGGGGCAGGGGAGGGAGGTGGAGATGGTGTTAAGCCTGGGAAGAGGGAGGGGTGGGGGGAGGTTGTCTTGTTCCCTTTTTCCTTATCCTGCTTTGGTTTTAGTGATGGTCTGTTTTGCCTGTAGCGGTGGCTTTAAGGATCCCTCCCTATTCTTGTCTTAAACCTCAGGTTTTAGTTTTCTTTCCTCTTATATGTCTGGGCCACAGCCGCCGCCAGGCGCCCCCACCCCCCCGCCCCTGACATGGTTAACAGATACTCCTGTCTGAGTCGAGCTTTGTATAAGTGGAAGGACCGTTCCCTCTTATAACATGGGGGAAGGGATACGCTTATGTCTTTACAGGAGCAGTAAACAAGTGGATCCTTGTCTGTATCATCTGCGGGTATTTCAGAACATGTTTGGTTGACCTGCCAGATACCGGTAGGACGGCAACTCTGTGTAAAACAGCAGCAACCACAAGTGCTGAGTGCTAAAACTACAAAAGATGGAACTTTTTGGGATCAGTAAAGATGGACTTCTATTTCTTTTTAACTATTCAAGAGCTAATGTTTCTAGAGGGGTAATGATTGTAAATGCTTTAAGATCTATACATTGCAACGACACAGCATGACGTAATCATGCGAGCACATATCAAAATCCAGACAGCATAAAAGACCTAAACGAAGCATACATAGCATTGAATCTGGTTGCCAAGATAATACAGAGTTTTGGAAACTAAGTAAAATTATTGCTGCTTCAGTCTTTACACCTGGTGTGGCAAGTGCCTAGGCATTAACTATGCTAAATAAATTGGACTGTTGGCTTGCTAAGCAAATAAATACAACTGTATCGGCACTATCAACGCTGTTAACTGATGTAGATTCTATATACTATGCTACTTTACAAAACAGAACCGCTGTTAGCCCGCAGAGCACATATTTGACGGGCCTTGTTGCATGCGCTGGCCACGCATGCAGCAACGTCTAGTCAGGCCTTGTTGTATGCGCTGGCCACGCATGCAGCAACACCTAGTCAGGACTCTTTCACTGAATCTGCTGAGGGTATAAACAGAGGTGGCTCGGAGCGAAGGGGAGAGGACAGACCCAGAGCACACTTTATTTACAACAGGGGACGCCCTGAAGGTGCTGCGCCTGCCTCCCTTCTCTGCTCTGACCCGGCTGATAAACATCCTCTTGCTCAGCGGTGTCTTTGGCATAGTTGGGTTAGTAACAGAATAGATCAGCAATAGATTTTTTTTATTATTAGCACAAAATCATGGTTGTCAGGATTTTGATGGGCTTTGCTGCATGAATCTGTCTGATCATTCGGAATCTATTCACAAAAGTATTCAAAACTTGCAAAAAGGAGTACAAAACCAGCAACAAAGTGATGGTTTTGATATATTCAGACATCTTTTGGTGACTTGATAAAAGCTTGTTACTAATAGCTGTAGGATGCTTATTCATTCCTTTTATATATGTATTTTGATCTATAATTCTGTGTCTTAAAATGTGTGCAAACTTTAATAGATAAAGCGTTGAAACAAGCCTCTTCTCCTAAACAAAGAAGGGGGAGATGTGGTATTTCGCTGAGCCAGTATGGTATCAGTGAAAGCACACCGACCTTGGGGGAGGAATGCAATCATGCTCTCAGGAAGAAAGCCATGGAATGAGAAGGGAAGCTTTAAGATACAAAACATTGTTAGCAGAATTTATGGCTTGTTTCAACAGAGGCCTGCAGAAAACTAGTCATTGCTCTTGTAGATAAGAAAGTTACTGGAGTTGTTATATCCATAATAGTAGAAAAATGTTATAGTAGAAAATTACTAGAAGGTACTGAAACTTAGCTTTGCTTTGTAATCATGAATATGCATAAACATGTGATCAGTAATTTTATTAACTAAGCTTGTGTGTGGCATAACTGGGTGGTTGCTGTCCTTGGTTAAAATCGGAATTATGATACTAGGCATCATACTAGGCATAACATACCATGCTTGCAAAAAATGATTAACAACTCAATACAGACAATCTGGCTCATAAAAAAAAAAAAAAAAAAAAAAAAAGAAGAAAAGGGAGATTCAGTAGAGGCCTACATGAACCTAGTTGATATTGTAGTAAAATAAGGTCAGGAGTACCAAAAAGAGCCATAGGAGGACCATGTTATTTTGGAAAATTGATAATGTTTGCTCCACCTATGAGAACATTACGGAATCACACTCGAGCAAGAAGATCGCTAAAAGTATTGACTCCCCATTGTGACGGCAATTTAACCCTGTTGGGTACAGCTGAGCGGATAGCATTATCTTTATTTGTTCCTTGGGCAGCAACTGCAAAAGCTTTAGCTAACTTAAATAAATTAGCTTGTTGGGCACAAAAGCAAATGAATTTAACCTCTAGCATGTTATCAGGATTATTAGAAGACATGGATAGTATGCGTCATGATATTTTTGCAGAATCTAGCAGCCATTGATTTTTTGTTATTAGCGCATAAGTGGGTCTGGATTGTTCAAAACAAAAAGGGGGATTTGTTGGATACCTGGAGTATCAGGGACACTTAGTGAACAATCCAGACCGAATGGAATTGTTATGTTTGTGAGCAGCAGGCCTCAAGGACATCACTGAAGCCACTTGTGAGAAAGTAATGAAGCCGCCTGTAAGAAAGTACTGAAGCCACCTGTGAGAAAATAATGAGGCCGCCTGTGAGAAAGTAATGAAGCTTCCTGTGAGAAAGTAAACGAAGCAACCTTGAAGAAGATCGTAAACAACTCTGAGAAAGTGAAAACATGAAAAGTACGGGACTTTCAGGTTAACGGGACTTTCCAGATTAGCTAACTGCAAGTAGGAAGGATATGCAAATGTAACTATTAGAGCTTAAGCCAATCACGCAATGACTAGTAGGCATATTTTATCTTAGCAATATAAATATGTGCACCCGGGACTAATAAATCGAACTACGCTTATTACTCATATTGAGTCTTTTGTCGTACGTTCCTCCGTCGCTCGCAGGACTGCACCCCGTGGAAGAGATGACCCACGCCGGAGCAGTTTCACGAAGGACTGTGGCCCGTGGGAGGGACCCCACGCTGGAGCAGAGGAGGAATGCAAGGAGTTCTTCCCCCGACGATGACACAGAGGCGTAAAACAACGCGTGATGAACTGACTGCGACCCCCATTCCCCCCCCCACCGCCCCCGACCCCCCCCTCCATGCCGCTCGGGAGGGGAAGGTAGTAGAGATAATGTTAAGCCCGGGAAGAGGGAGGGGTGGGGGGAGGTTATCTTGTTCCCTGTCTCATTCTCCTGCTAGTTTTAGAAATAAATGAGTGTTTTTCCCCAAGTCGAGTCTGTTTTGCCTGTAACGGTAACTTTACAAATTTCTTCCCGTCCTTATCTCAAACCTCGAGCCGTTTTTCTTATATCATCTCCTCCTATTCTCTCGGAGGGTGGGGGGAGCGAGAGAGAGACTGTGTAGTCTGGTCCCGATCGGGGCTGAACTACGACAGTGGCCCAGCTGTCTGAGAGCAGTAGCAGCTGTCATTCTAAACATTCAAGAAGCCTGAAAGTTCACTCTAGGCCAGAAAATGACTGTCCTAGTTTCCCAGACTGTATCTGCGGTCCTTGAAGCAAAAGGAGGGCATTGGCTTTCCCCACAAAGGTTCCTGAAATATCAAGCTATAATGGTTGAACAGGATGATGTTGAAATCGTGACCACAAACATCATCAATCCGGCCTCATTCCTTGATGGGAACATCAGGGAGCCGGTGAGTCATGACTGCGTGGAAACAATTGAAACCATGTATTCTAGTCGAACGGATCTTAAAGATGTCCCTGTCGATGGAGCCGAACATTGGTTCACCGATGGAAGCAGCTATATGTTAAATGGAAGGCGACATTCCGGATATGCTGTTACCACTTTTGAAAAGGTGATAGAGTCCAGGCCACTATCAGCCGATGTCTCAACCCAAAAGGCCGAGATCATAGCCCTTACCTGAGCCCTGGAGAGAGCCCAGGGAAGGACTGTAAACATTTGGACTGACCCTAAATATGCCTTTGGGGTGGTACATGCCCATGGAGCAATATGGAAGGCAAGAGGACTGTTAAATTCTCATGGAAAAACCATCAAACACGCAGAAGGGATTTTGAAAATCCTGAATGCAGTCCAGCTTCCCAAAAAGGTGGCAATTATGCATATTAAAGCACACCAGAAAGTGAGCACAGAATTGGAAAGAGGAAATGAGCTGGCAGATAGGGAAGCAAAACAAGCAGCTAGAGAAACAATCAAGGTAGAGGGTGCGCTAATACCTGATGGACAGGTATTTCTAGAAGGTAAACCAGAATACACAAAGGAAGTCGGCAAACTTATTAATGATCTAAAGGGGTCATATAATGAGGAAGGGTGGGCCAATTACTACCCCTCACACGGGAGGGTAGTAATTCCCTCCTACATGATATGGTCAGTAGTCCGAGAAGAACATAGAAAAAGACACTGGGGGGAGGCGGGGGCAGAAGCCCTATATAAAGATCTCATCAGGAACATAATAGCGTGAAACTTAGACACTACCGCTAGACAAGTAACTCAACAATGTGATCTTTGTCTCCAGACTAATCCTAAAGTTGTAAAAGGGCCGAAACTTGAAAAAATCGGAAAGGGGAATGGTCCGGGACAACGTTGGCAGATTGATTTCTCAGAACTCCCTAGAAAAGGGGGGTATCGATACTTATTAGTACTTACGGATACCTTTTCAGGCTGGCCAGAAGCTTTCCCGTGCGGAACTGCTAAAGCCTGGGAAGTAACCAAAATACTGCTCCAGGAAATAGTACCTAGGTTTGGAGTCGCAGCAGTAATGCCCTCGGATAGAGGACCACATTTTGTGTCCAGAATAGTACAAGCAATTAGCCACCATCTAGGGATAGAGTGGCAATTACATACCTCTTACCGACCACAATCAAGTGGCCAGGTGGAGAAAATGAATCACCCAATCAAACAACAGATTGTCAAGTTGGGTCAGGAAACTAATCTAACTTTACCATTAGCTCTTATACGAATACGAACCAGACCAAGAGCAAGAGAAGGGCTTAGTCCATTCGAAATTCTATATGGACGACCCTATGGGGTACAAAAGGGAACGTCTTCACAAATTGGTGAAGAAATAATGACCTCCTATATGGTGGCACTAAACAAACAATTAAAAAGAATTGAAAAACATGCAATGGGAACACGTCGTAGGGGTCTGGATGGGCCTGTTCACGATATACAACCAGGGGACTATGTATATGTTAAATCTCTTACAGAAAAAACTCTGGAACCACAGTGGGCCGGACCTTTTCAAGTCCTCCTCACCACCTACACGGCAATTAAGGTAAAGGGACAGAACTCCTGGATACACCATACTCGGATCAAGAGAGCCTCTGCAACCTTGTGGAAAGTAACTCCAGACAACAATGAAGACTTGAGACTTAAACTCGTTCGAACGGATAAGGGCGGGAACAGTGCAGTAGTGAACCGGAGGGACACCACAGCAAACGATACCGGACAAAGAAACCGGGACCGGCCAGTAACTAATCTCGCCCAAATCTGTCATCGGTGCAGTTTATATCTTATTTGTCATTTTATTATAGGAAATATAAAACCCATTTTAGCAGGTCACCAAAGGCAGTACATTATCTACAGAAGTAGCTGTACTAATCCACTAGACCAACTAAATCCTAAAATGACCAATTGTTTAATTGGAATTGTGATTGGGCTTACAATATTTTCCTGCATCTTACCACCAACTTGTAATCAAAAGGACACCAAATGGCCGTGGTCTCACGCCTCCCTTGGGTTTACAGGAAGCATGGGACCACCTTTTAAACGGTCGGGCTTAAACTTGGCCACTGTGGTTATGCACAAAATGGAAATGTACTCAGGGCATGAGTGGGGCTGGGACAGAGGCAACAGGGATCCTTAATACTATGGTGCGCCCCGTTGTGATCTTATTGATTAGCTTAGGGGTTTTATTAATATTAACTATTGTGCTGTACCTATGGGTTTGGAGAATGTTTAAGAAAGTAACACTGTCGTAGTTCAGCCCCGATCAGGACCAGACTACGCAGTCTCTCTCTCACTCCTCCCACCCTCCGAGAGAACAGGGGGAGATAACGTAAGGAAAAACGGCTCGAGGTTTGAGATAAGGACAGGGAGAAATCCTTAAAGTTACCATCACGGGCAAAACAGACTCCTCTTGGGGAAAACTATTCATTTATTACTACAAACAGCAAGATAATGAGACAGAGAACAAGATAACCTCCCTCCACCCCTCCCTCTTCCCAAGCTTAACATTATCTCTACTACCTTCCCCCCCCCGAGTGGCACAGGAGGGGGAAGAGGGAATGGGGATTGCGGTCAGTTCATCACGCGTTGTTTTACACTGCTGCTTCATGGTTGGGGGAAGAACTCGCATTCCTCCCCTGCTCTGTTGTGGGGTCCCACCCGTACGCCACAGTCCTTCCTGAAACTGCTCCGGCATGGGTCATCTCTTCCACGGGGTGCAGTCTCTCCAGAACGGCTGTCCCAGCGGGCCCTCCATGGGCCACAGCTGCCTTCAGGCATCCACCTCCCCCAGTACAGGATCCTTCACGGGCTCCAAGTGGATCTCTGCCCCTCCGTGGACCTCCATGGGCTGCAGGGGGACAACCTGCTCCACCATGGTCGTCACCACAGGCTGCAGGGGAATCTTGGCCAGGAGCCGCATTACTCCTCCCACTCCTTCTGAACTGACCTGGGCATCTGCAGCCGTTCCTCACAACAGGCTGGTAGATGTCTCTCAGGATCCTTTTTACATCTTATTCACTTCTCCTCTCCTCTCCACTTCCTGCAGCCGGGCCGGACCAATTCGGGCCCAGTCAGCCGCTTGGCGAGAGGCCAGAGGGTGAGGCCTGCAAGGCCCATAAGGCCTGCGCCTCCCCCTCTGTGCCTCTGCCCCCCGCTCAGCTGCTTCACATCTCTCCCTTTTTTTTTTTTTTCTGTTTTCCCCTATTTGAATACGTTATCACAGAGGCATTATCATGGGACATTCTGCTACCAATTGGCTTGGCCTTGGCCAGCAGCGGGTCCGCTCTAGGCCCGGCCGAGTCCACTGAACAAAGGGGAGCGACTTCTAGCAGTTTCCTACAGAAGCTACCACCTTAGCCCCCCCCCCACTAACAAAACCATGTATGATGCTTCATATCATTCAGGGAAACTGTTTAAGTAAAAGAATTTACTTAGTGTGATAAAAAGGGGGGATTGATATAGGGGACAATAAGTTAATCACAACTATATATGTATGCTCTTAAAGAATTGTTGTAGTTCAGCCCCGATCGGGACCAGACTACGCAGTCTCTCTCTCACTCCCCCCCCACTCTCCAAGAGAACAGGGGGAGATTTGGTAAACAAAAGAAAACCAGGAAAAAAACCAAACCCGTGGGTTGAGATTGAACAAAAAGTAAATTTAACAGTAATGACAGAAGAAAACAAAACAGTGATGCAATACAAATATAGTATAATGGCTTACAACAAATCTCCACACCTAGTTTCTTCCACGTAGCAGGAGGCTCCTTTCACCACCCTCCTCACTTACATACTGAGCCCCAGCAGTTAGCTGATTAGTTAACTATCCCAGCCATAGGGGCTACCAGCTTCAGTACTCCACCCAGCTCAGGTAAATATTAACTCTATCCTAGCCAGAAACAGGACAAGAATACAGTTATAAAACATAGTCACGTACCCATATAGCTTAGAGAAACAATTAATGGAAGAGGAAGTCTGTTTTTTTTTTCTTTTCCTGACGAAGGACTCATTTGTAAGGAGTGAGAAACAGTCCCTACTGCTCAGTGGGAAAAAATCTTAAAAATCCTGAACCTTTTGTTACATGGTGACCAGCTCTGAATACCCTTGCTGCTCCTCACCGGCTCTTGCTACCACACATACAGGCTCCAAACTCTGGGGCTCCGGGCTTTCCTAGACCACCAGGACAGGGTGGTAAAGATCTACAGGCATAAAAAAAATCTACAGGCCAGGAAACATTGGGGCTCCGGGATTTCTTAGACCACCAGGACTCCGACGTTTAACACCAGCTCGAGCTGTCCGCCTAGTGTTAAACCACAGCTTAAAAATGGTGAATGTCAGACAGCTGCTCCCACACCAGAAGTGTCAGCTCTGGAATGTCTTGCTGCTTCTCACCAGCTCTAGGCACCACATCTACAGGCTCACAAACATTGGGGATCCGGCATTTCCTGGGACACCAGGACTCCGACGTCTACCATCACCTCAACTCAGCAGTCCCTTTTGAAAAAAATCTTAAAAATCACACAGTCAGAAGACTGCTCCCACACCAGAAGTGACATTTCTGAAAGCTCTTGCTTCTCCTGCCCGGCTCTTGCCACCGCATCTACAGGCTCACAAATATTGGGACTGCGAGATTTCCTAGAACACCAGCACTCCAACGTTTACCACGGTGTACTTATGGCCGCCCAGTGAAAACACTCTTATATATCATGAACGTTGGATGATAGATCCCACACCAGAAGTGCCAGCTCTGAAAACCCCTCAGTGGCTCTTGCCACCGCATCTACAAGCCCAGCAACACTGGGGCTCCGTTCTTTCCTAGACAATCAGGACTCCGACTTTTGCCACCATGTACACCAGTAAACTTTCAGAGGTGGCACTTTTGGTGTTAAAGCAATCGTCTGAGTTAGTGATTTTTAAGATTTATTTCTCACTGTGCAGCAGCTCTAGGTGATGGTAAGTGTCAGAGTCCTGCTGGTGGAGGAAAGCCCAGAGACTCAATGTTTGTGAGCCTGTAGATGTGGTGGGAAGAGTCGGTGAGGAGCAGCAAGAACTTTTAGAGCAGGCATTTCAGGTGTTGGAGTAATTGTCTGACTTCCTTCTCCGCGGCTGCTTCCAAGTTGACGGTAACTGCCAGCGTGCTAGCTGTGTAGGACAGTGAAGAGGCTGACGCGTGTGTGTCCGTAGAGCTGCTAGAAAGCGTACGTGACGAGCAGGAAGGGCTTTCAGAGCAGCCGGTTCTCGTCTTGCACAGTCGCCACACATCCGCACTTTTAGTGCCTCAGAACCCCGGACAGCTTGCAAAACACGGCTGTAACTGTCCCAGCGCAAGCTGTTCAGGAAAGCACAGAAACGCGATGTTCGCGTGCTTTTAGCGCTGCTCGCAAGAAGCCTCCGGAGCAGGCACTTCTCGTGCAGCAACAACCGTGCCTGCTACGATCTTTCCTAGCCTCTTTTCCTCCGGGCAGCCGGCTTGAGCTGATGTGAAGTGTTGGTGGGCAAATCATCCAGAGAAGCGTCGCAATGCTTCTGGGCTGTTAGCAAGAGCTTTCCTTGCTGACCCTTTTCACGTTGGAGATTAGCTGGACATTTGCCGGTTTAGTGCCTTGTTTCTTCTGCGCAGCTTGCACAAAGCTCTTTGCGGCTTTCGCGGTTCGAGTTGTGCATCGCCGGAGCTCTGCGGGAAAGAGCGAGAGAAGAGCCGCGAAAGCTCCGAGTGCGGCCAGCTCGCGTGTAGCCGCGAATGTGCGCTGTTCGCCGGTTGCAGGGCGAGTGCCTTCTGCGCGGCTGCTTCCAAGTTGACGGTAACTGCCAGCGTGCTAGCTGTGTAGGACAGTGAAGAGGCTGACGCGTGTGTGTCCGTAGAGCTGCTAGAAAGCGTACGTGACGAGCAGGAAGGGCTTTCAGAGCAGCCGGCTCTCGTCTTGGACAGTCACCACGCATCCGCACTTTTAGTGCCTCAGAACCCCGGACAGCTTGCAAAACACGGCTGTAACTGTCCCAGCGCAAGCTGTTCAGGAAAGCACAGAAACGCGATGTTCGCGTGCTTTTAGCGCTGCTCGCAAGAAGCCTCCGGAGCAGGCACTTCTCGTGCAGCAACAACCGTGCCTGCTACGATCTTTCCTAGCCTCTTTTCCTCCGGGCAGCCGGCTTGAGCTGATGTGAAGTGTTGGTGGGCAAATCATCCAGAGAAGCGTCGCAATGCTTCTGGGCTGTTAGCAAGAGCTTTCCTTGCTGAGCCTTTTCACGTTGGAGATTAGCTGGACATTTGCCGGTTTAGTGCCTTGTTTCTTCTGCGCAGCTTGCACAAAGCTCATTGCGGCTTTCGCGGTTCGAGTTGTGCATCGCCGGAGCTCTGCGGGAAAGAGCGAGAGAAGAGCCGCGAAAGCTCCGAGTGCGGCCAGCTCGCGTGTAGCCGCGAATGTGCGCTGTTCGCCGGTTGCAGGGCGACTGCCTTCTGCGCGGCTGCTTCCAAGTTGACGGTAACTGCCAGCGTGCTAACTGTGTAGGACAGTGAAGAGGCTGACGCGTGTGTGTCCGTAGAGCTGCTAGAAAGCGTACGTGACGAGCAGGAAGGGCTTTCAGAGCAGCCGGTTCTCGTCTTGGACAGTCGCCACACATCCGCACTTTTAGTGCCTCAGAACCCCGGACAGCTTGCAAAACACGGCTGTAACTGTCCCAGCGCAAGCTGTTCAGGAAAGCACAGAAACGCGATGTTCGCGTGCTTTTAGCGCTGCTCGCAAGAAGCCTCCGGAGCAGGCACTTCTCGTGCAGCAACAACCGTGCCTGCTACGATCTTTCCTAGCCTCTTTTCCTCCGGGCAGCCGGCTTGAGCTGATGTGAAGTGTTGGTGGGCAAATCATCCAGAGAAGCGTCGCAATGCTTCTGGGCTGTTAGCAAGAGCTTTCCTTGCTGACCCTTTTCACGTTGGAGATTAGCTGGACATTTGCCGGTTTAGTGCCTTGTTTCTTCTGCGCAGCTTGCACAAAGCTCATTGCGGCTTTCGCGGTTCGAGTTGTGCATCGCCGGAGCTCTGCGGGAAAGAGCGAGAGAAGAGCCGCGAAAGCTCCGAGTGCGGCCAGCTCGCGTGTAGCCGCGAATGTGCGCTGTTCGCCGGTTGCAGGGCGACTGCCTTCTGCGCGGCTGCTTCCAAGTTGACGGTAACTGCCAGCGTGCTAGCTGTGTAGGACAGTGAAGAGGCTGACGCGTGTGTGTCCGTAGAGCTGCTAGAAAGCGTACGTGACGAGCAGGAAGGGCTTTCAGAGCAGCCGGTTCTCGTCTTGCACAGTCGCCACACATCCGCACTTTTAGTGCCTCAGAACCCCGGACAGCTTGCAAAACACGGCTGTAACTGTCCCAGCGCAAGCTGTTCAGGAAAGCACAGAAACGCGATGTTCGCGTGCTTTTAGCGCTGCTCGCAAGAAGCCTCCGGAGCAGGCACTTCTCGTGCAGCAACAACCGTGCCTGCTACGATCTTTCCTAGCCTCTTTTCCTCCGGGCAGCCGGCTTGAGCTGATGTGAAGTGTTGGTGGGCAAATCATCCAGAGAAGCGTCGCAATGCTTCTGGGCTGTTAGCAAGAGCTTTCCTTGCTGACCCTTTTCACGTTGGAGATTAGCTGGACATTTGCCGGTTTAGTGCCTTGTTTCTTCTGCGCAGCTTGCACAAAGCTCATTGCGGCTTTCGCGGTTCGAGTTGTGCATCGCCGGAGCTCTGCGGGAAAGAGCGAGAGAAGAGCCGCGAAAGCTCCGAGTGCGGCCAGCTCGCGTGTAGCCGCGAATGTGCGCTGTTCGCCGGTTGCAGGGCGACTGCCTTCTGCGCGGCTGCTTCCAAGTTGACGGTAACTGCCAGCCTGCTAGCTGTGTAGGACAGTGAAGAGGCTGACGCGTGTGTGTCCGTAGAGCTGCTAGAAAGCGTACGTGACGAGCAGGAAGGGCTTTCAGAGCAGCCGGTTCTCGTCTTGCACAGTCGCCACACATCCGCACTTTTAGTGCCTCAGAACCCCGGACAGCTTGCAAAACACGGCTGTAACTGTCCCAGCGCAAGCTGTTCAGGAAAGCACAGAAACGCGATGTTCGCGTGCTTTTAGCGCTGCTCGCAAGAAGCCTCCGGAGCAGGCACTTCTCGTGCAGCAACAACCGTGCCTGCTACGATCTTTCCTAGCCTCTTTTCCTCCGGGCAGCCGGCTTGAGCTGATGTGAAGTGTTGGTGGGCAAATCATCCAGAGAAGCGTCGCAATGCTTCTGGGCTGTTAGCAAGAGCTTTCCTTGCTGAGCCTTTTCACGTTGGAGATTAGCTGGACATTTGCCGGTTTAGTGCCTTGTTTCTTCTGCGCAGCTTGCACAAAGCTCATTGCGGCTTTCGCGGTTCGAGTTGTGCATCGCCGGAGCTCTGCGGGAAAGAGCGAGAGAAGAGCCGCGAAAGCTCCGAGTGCGGCCAGCTCGCGTGTAGCCGCGAATGTGCGCTGTTCGCCGGTTGCAGGGCGAGTGCCTTCTGCGCGGCTGCTTCCAAGTTGACGGTAACTGCCAGCGTGCTAGCTGTGTAGGACAGTGAAGAGGCTGACGCGTGTGTGTCCGTAGAGCTGCTAGAAAGCGTACGTGACGAGCAGGAAGGGCTTTCAGAGCAGCCGGTTCTCGTCTTGCACAGTCGCCACACATCCGCACTTTTAGTGCCTCAGAACCCCGGACAGCTTGCAAAACACGGCTGTAACTGTCCCAGCGCAAGCTGTTCAGGAAAGCACAGAAACGCGATGTTCGCGTGCTTTTAGCGCTGCTCGCAAGAAGCCTCCGGAGCAGGCACTTCTCGTGCAGCAACAACCGTGCCTGCTACGATCTTTCCTAGCCTCTTTTCCTCCGGGCAGCCGGCTTGAGCTGATGTGAAGTGTTGGTGGGCAAATCATCCAGAGAAGCGTCGCAATGCTTCTGGGCTGTTAGCAAGAGCTTTCCTTGCTGACCCTTTTCACGTTGGAGATTAGCTGGACATTTGCCGGTTTAGTGCCTTGTTTCTTCTGCGCAGCTTGCACAAAGCTCTTTGCGGCTTTCGCGGTTCGAGTTGTGCATCGCCGGAGCTCTGCGGGAAAGAGCGAGAGAAGAGCCGCGAAAGCTCCGAGTGCGGCCAGCTCGCGTGTAGCCGCGAATGTGCGCTGTTCGCCGGTTGCAGGGCGAGTGCCTTCTGCGCGGCTGCTTCCAAGTTGACGGTAACTGCCAGCGTGCTAGCTGTGTAGGACAGTGAAGAGGCTGACGCGTGTGTGTCCGTAGAGCTGCTAGAAAGCGTACGTGACGAGCAGGAAGGGCTTTCAGAGCAGCCGGTTCTCGTCTTGCACAGTCGCCACACATCCGCACTTTTAGTGCCTCAGAACCCCGGACAGCTTGCAAAACACGGCTGTAACTGTCCCAGCGCAAGCTGTTCAGGAAAGCACAGAAACGCGATGTTCGCGTGCTTTTAGCGCTGCTCGCAAGAAGCCTCCGGAGCAGGCACTTCTCGTGCAGCAACAACCGTGCCTGCTACGATCTTTCCTAGCCTCTTTTCCTCCGGGCAGCCGGCTTGAGCTGATGTGAAGTGTTGGTGGGCAAATCATCCAGAGAAGCGTCGCAATGCTTCTGGGCTGTTAGCAAGAGCTTTCCTTGCTGAGCCTTTTCACGTTGGAGATTAGCTGGACATTTGCCGGTTTAGTGCCTTGTTTCTTCTGCGCAGCTTGCACAAAGCTCATTGCGGCTTTCGCGGTTCGAGTTGTGCATCGCCGGAGCTCTGCGGGAAAGAGCGAGAGAAGAGCCGCGAAAGCTCCGAGTGCGGCCAGCTCGCGTGTAGCCGCGAATGTGCGCTGTTCGCCGGTTGCAGGGCGACTGCCTTCTGCGCGGCTGCTTCCAAGTTGACGGTAACTGCCAGCGTGCTAGCTGTGTAGGACAGTGAAGAGGCTGACGCGTGTGTGTCCGTAGAGCTGCTAGAAAGCGTACGTGACGAGCAGGAAGGGCTTTCAGAGCAGCCGGTTCTCGTCTTGCACAGTCGCCACACATCCGCACTTTTAGTGCCTCAGCACCCCGGACAGCTTGCAAAACACGGCTGTAACTGTCCCAGCGCAAGCTGTTCAGGAAAGCACAGAAACGCGATGTTCGCGTGCTTTTAGCGCTGCTCGCAAGAAGCCTCCGGAGCAGGCACTTCTCGTGCAGCAACAACCGTGCCTGCTACGATCTTTCCTAGCCTCTTTTCCTCCGGGCAGCCGGCTTGAGCTGATGTGAAGTGTTGGTGGGCAAATCATCCAGAGAAGCGTCGCAATGCTTCTGGGCTGTTAGCAAGAGCTTTCCTTGCTGACCCTTTTCACGTTGGAGATTAGCTGGACATTTGCCGGTTTAGTGCCTTGTTTCTTCTGCGCAGCTTGCACAAAGCTCATTGCGGCTTTCGCGGTTCGAGTTGTGCATCGCCGGAGCTCTGCGGGAAAGAGCGAGAGAAGAGCCGCGAAAGCTCCGAGTGCGGCCAGCTCGCGTGTAGCCGCGAATGTGCGCTGTTCGCCGGTTGCAGGGCGAGTGCCTTCTGCGCGGCTGCTTCCAAGTTGACGGTAACTGCCAGCGTGCTAGCTGTGTAGGACAGTGAAGAGGCTGACGCGTGTGTGTCCGTAGAGCTGCTAGAAAGCGTACGTGACGAGCAGGAAGGGCTTTCAGAGCAGCCGGTTCTCGTCTTGCACAGTCGCCACACATCCGCACTTTTAGTGCCTCAGAACCCCGGACAGCTTGCAAAACACGGCTGTAACTGTCCCAGCGCAAGCTGTTCAGGAAAGCACAGAAACGCGATGTTCGCGTGCTTTTAGCGCTGCTCGCAAGAAGCCTCCGGAGCAGGCACTTCTCGTGCAGCAACAACCGTGCCTGCTACGATCTTTCCTAGCCTCTTTTCCTCCGGGCAGCCGGCTTGAGCTGATGTGAAGTGTTGGTGGGCAAATCATCCAGAGAAGCGTCGCAATGCTTCTGGGCTGTTAGCAAGAGCTTTCCTTGCTGACCCTTTTCACGTTGGAGATTAGCTGGACATTTGCCGGTTTAGTGCCTTGTTTCTACTGCGCAGCTTGCACAAAGCTCTTTGCGGCTTTCGCGGTTCGAGTTGTGCATCGCCGGAGCTCTGCGGGAAAGAGCGAGAGAAGAGCCGCGAAAGCTCCGAGTGCGGCCAGCTCGCGTGTAGCCGCGAATGTGCGCTGTTCGCCGGTTGCAGGGCGAGTGCCTTCTGCGCGGCTGCTTCCAAGTTGACAGTAACTGCCAGCGTGCTAGCTGTGTAGGACAGTGAAGAGGCTGACGCGTGTGTGTCCGTAGAGCTGCTAGAAAGCGTACGTGAAGAGCAGGAAGGGCTTTCAGAGCAGCCGGTTCTCGTCTTGGACAGTCGCCACACATCCGCACTTTTAGTGCCTCAGAACCCCGGACAGCTTGCAAAACACGGCTGTAACTGTCCCAGCGCAAGCTGTTCAGGAAAGCACAGAAACGCGATGTTCGCGTGCTTTTAGCGCTGCTCGCAAGAAGCCTCCGGAGCAGGCACTTCTCGTGCAGCAACAACCGTGCCTGCTACGATCTTTCCTAGCCTCTTTTCCTCCGGGCAGCCGGCTTGAGCTGATGTGAAGTGTTGGTGGGCAAATCATCCAGAGAAGCGTCGCAATGCTTCTGGGCTGTTAGCAAGAGCTTTCCTTGCTGACCCTTTTCACGTTGGAGATTAGCTGGACATTTGCCGGTTTAGTGCCTTGTTTCTTCTGCGCAGCTTGCACAAAGCTCATTGCGGCTTTCGCGGTTCGAGTTGTGCATCGCCGGAGCTCTGCGGGAAAGAGCGAGAGAAGAGCCGCGAAAGCTCCGAGTGCGGCCAGCTCGCGTGTAGCCGCGAATGTGCGCTGTTCGCCGGTTGCAGGGCGACTGCCTTCTGCGCGGCTGCTTCCAAGTTGACGGTAACTGCCAGCGTGCTAGCTGTGTAGGACAGTGAAGAGGCTGACGCGTGTGTGTCCGTAGAGCTGCTAGAAAGCGTACGTGACGAGCAGGAAGGGCTTTCAGAGCAGCCGGTTCTCGTCTTGCACAGTCGCCACACATCCGCACTTTTAGTGCCTCAGAACCCCGGACAGCTTGCAAAACACGGCTGTAACTGTCCCAGCGCAAGCTGTTCAGGAAAGCACAGAAACGCGATGTTCGCGTGCTTTTAGCGCTGCTCGCAAGAAGCCTCCGGAGCAGGCACTTCTCGTGCAGCAACAACCGTGCCTGCTACGATCTTTCCTAGCCTCTTTTCCTCCGGGCAGCCGGCTTGAGCTGATGTGAAGTGTTGGTGGGCAAATCATCCAGAGAAGCGTCGCAATGCTTCTGGGCTGTTAGCAAGAGCTTTCCTTGCTGACCCTTTTCACGTTGGAGATTAGCTGGACATTTGCCGGTTTAGTGCCTTGTTTCTTCTGCGCAGCTTGCACAAAGCTCTTTGCGGCTTTCGCGGTTCGAGTTGTGCATCGCCGGAGCTCTGCGGGAAAGAGCGAGAGAAGAGCCGCGAAAGCTCCGAGTGCGGCCAGCTCGCGTGTAGCCGCGAATGTGCGCTGTTCGCCGGTTGCAGGGCGACTGCCTTCTGCGCGGCTGCTTCCAAGTTGACGGTAACTGCCAGCGTGCTAGCTGTGTAGGACAGTGAAGAGGCTGACGCGTGTGTGTCCGTAGAGCTGCTAGAAAGCGTACGTGACGAGCAGGAAGGGCTTTCAGAGCAGCCGGTTCTCGTCTTGCACAGTCGCCACACATCCGCACTTTTAGTGCCTCAGAACCCCGGACAGCTTGCAAAACACGGCTGTAACTGTCCCAGCGCAAGCTGTTCAGGAAAGCACAGAAACGCGATGTTCGCGTGCTTTTAGCGCTGCTCGCAAGAAGCCTCCGGAGCAGGCACTTCTCGTGCAGCAACAACCGTGCCTGCTACGATCTTTCCTAGCCTCTTTTCCTCCGGGCAGCCGGCTTGAGCTGATGTGAAGTGTTGGTGGGCAAATCATCCAGAGAAGCGTCGCAATGCTTCTGGGCTGTTAGCAAGAGCTTTCCTTGCTGACCCTTTTCACGTTGGAGATTAGCTGGACATTTGCCGGTTTAGTGCCTTGTTTCTTCTGCGCAGCTTGCACAAAGCTCTTTGCGGCTTTCGCGGTTCGAGTTGTGCATCGCCGGAGCTCTGCGGGAAAGAGCGAGAGAAGAGCCGCGAAAGCTCCGAGTGCGGCCAGCTCGCGTGTAGCCGCGAATGTGCGCTGTTCGCCGGTTGCAGGGCGAGTGCCTTCTGCGCGGCTGCTTCCAAGTTGACGGTAACTGCCAGCGTGCTAGCTGTGTAGGACAGTGAAGAGGCTGACGCGTGTGTGTCCGTAGAGCTGCTAGAAAGCGTACGTGACGAGCAGGAAGGGCTTTCAGAGCAGCCGGTTCTCGTCTTGCACAGTCGCCACACATCCGCACTTTTAGTGCCTCAGAACCCCGGACAGCTTGCAAAACACGGCTGTAACTGTCCCAGCGCAAGCTGTTCAGGAAAGCACAGAAACGCGATGTTCGCGTGCTTTTAGCGCTGCTCGCAAGAAGCCTCCGGAGCAGGCACTTCTCGTGCAGCAACAACCGTGCCTGCTACGATCTTTCCTAGCCTCTTTTCCTCCGGGCAGCCGGCTTGAGCTGATGTGAAGTGTTGGTGGGCAAATCATCCAGAGAAGCGTCGCAATGCTTCTGGGCTGTTAGCAAGAGCTTTCCTTGCTGACCCTTTTCACGTTGGAGATTAGCTGGACATTTGCCGGTTTAGTGCCTTGTTTCTTCTGCGCAGCTTGCACAAAGCTCTTTGCGGCTTTCGCGGTTCGAGTTGTGCATCGCCGGAGCTCTGCGGGAAAGAGCGAGAGAAGAGCCGCGAAAGCTCCGAGTGCGGCCAGCTCGCGTGTAGCCGCGAATGTGCGCTGTTCGCCGGTTGCAGGGCGACTGCCTTCTGCGCGGCTGCTTCCAAGTTGACGGTAACTGCCAGCGTGCTAGCTGTGTAGGACAGTGAAGAGGCTGACGCGTGTGTGTCCGTAGAGCTGCTAGAAAGCGTACGTGACGAGCAGGAAGGGCTTTCAGAGCAGCCGGTTCTCGTCTTGCACAGTCGCCACACATCCGCACTTTTAGTGCCTCAGAACCCCGGACAGCTTGCAAAACACGGCTGTAACTGTCCCAGCGCAAGCTGTTCAGGAAAGCACAGAAACGCGATGTTCGCGTGCTTTTAGCGCTGCTCGCAAGAAGCCTCCGGAGCAGGCACTTCTCGTGCAGCAACAACCGTGCCTGCTACGATCTTTCCTAGCCTCTTTTCCTCCGGGCAGCCGGCTTGAGCTGATGTGAAGTGTTGGTGGGCAAATCATCCAGAGAAGCGTCGCAATGCTTCTGGGCTGTTAGCAAGAGCTTTCCTTGCTGAGCCTTTTCACGTTGGAGATTAGCTGGACATTTGCCGGTTTAGTGCCTTGTTTCTTCTGCGCAGCTTGCACAAAGCTCTTTGCGGCTTTCGCGGTTCGAGTTGTGCATCGCCGGAGCTCTGCGGGAAAGAGCGAGAGAAGAGCCGCGAAAGCTCCGAGTGCGGCCAGCTCGCGTGTAGCCGCGAATGTGCGCTGTTCGCCGGTTGCAGGGCGAGTGCCTTCTGCGCGGCTGCTTCCAAGTTGACGGTAACTGCCAGCGTGCTAGCTGTGTAGGACAGTGAAGAGGCTGACGCGTGTGTGTCCGTAGAGCTGCTAGAAAGCGTACGTGACGAGCAGGAAGGGCTTTCAGAGCAGCCGGTTCTCGTCTTGCACAGTCGCCACACATCCGCACTTTTAGTGCCTCAGAACCCCGGACAGCTTGCAAAACACGGCTGTAACTGTCCCAGCGCAAGCTGTTCAGGAAAGCACAGAAACGCGATGTTCGCGTGCTTTTAGCGCTGCTCGCAAGAAGCCTCCGGAGCAGGCACTTCTCGTGCAGCAACAACCGTGCCTGCTACGATCTTTCCTAGCCTCTTTTCCTCCGGGCAGCCGGCTTGAGCTGATGTGAAGTGTTGGTGGGCAAATCATCCAGAGAAGCGTCGCAATGCTTCTGGGCTGTTAGCAAGAGCTTTCCTTGCTGACCCTTTTCACGTTGGAGATTAGCTGGACATTTGCCGGTTTAGTGCCTTGTTTCTTCTGCGCAGCTTGCACAAAGCTCTTTGCGGCTTTCGCGGTTCGAGTTGTGCATCGCCGGAGCTCTGCGGGAAAGAGCGAGAGAAGAGCCGCGAAAGCTCCGAGTGCGGCCAGCTCGCGTGTAGCCGCGAATGTGCGCTGTTCGCCGGTTGCAGGGCGAGTGCCTTCTGCGCGGCTGCTTCCAAGTTGACGGTAACTGCCAGCGTGCTAGCTGTGTAGGACAGTGAAGAGGCTGACGCGTGTGTGTCCGTAGAGCTGCTAGAAAGCGTACGTGACGAGCAGGAAGGGCTTTCAGAGCAGCCGGTTCTCGTCTTGCACAGTCGCCACACATCCGCACTTTTAGTGCCTCAGAACCCCGGACAGCTTGCAAAACACGGCTGTAACTGTCCCAGCGCAAGCTGTTCAGGAAAGCACAGAAACGCGATGTTCGCGTGCTTTTAGCGCTGCTCGCAAGAAGCCTCCGGAGCAGGCACTTCTCGTGCAGCAACAACCGTGCCTGCTACGATCTTTCCTAGCCTCTTTTCCTCCGGGCAGCCGGCTTGAGCTGATGTGAAGTGTTGGTGGGCAAATCATCCAGAGAAGCGTCGCAATGCTTCTGGGCTGTTAGCAAGAGCTTTCCTTGCTGAGCCTTTTCACGTTGGAGATTAGCTGGACATTTGCCGGTTTAGTGCCTTGTTTCTTCTGCGCAGCTTGCACAAAGCTCTTTGCGGCTTTCGCGGTTCGAGTTGTGCATCGCCGGAGCTCTGCGGGAAAGAGCGAGAGAAGAGCCGCGAAAGCTCCGAGTGCGGCCAGCTCGCGTGTAGCCGCGAATGTGCGCTGTTCGCCGGTTGCAGGGCGAGTGCCTTCTGCGCGGCTGCTTCCAAGTTGACGGTAACTGCCAGCGTGCTAGCTGTGTAGGACAGTGAAGAGGCTGACGCGTGTGTGTCCGTAGAGCTGCTAGAAAGCGTACGTGACGAGCAGGAAGGGCTTTCAGAGCAGCCGGTTCTCGTCTTGCACAGTCGCCACACATCCGCACTTTTAGTGCCTCAGAACCCCGGACAGCTTGCAAAACACGGCTGTAACTGTCCCAGCGCAAGCTGTTCAGGAAAGCACAGAAACGCGATGTTCGCGTGCTTTTAGCGCTGCTCGCAAGAAGCCTCCGGAGCAGGCACTTCTCGTGCAGCAACAACCGTGCCTGCTACGATCTTTCCTAGCCTCTTTTCCTCCGGGCAGCCGGCTTGAGCTGATGTGAAGTGTTGGTGGGCAAATCATCCAGAGAAGCGTCGCAATGCTTCTGGGCTGTTAGCAAGAGCTTTCCTTGCTGACCCTTTTCACGTTGGAGATTAGCTGGACATTTGCCGGTTTAGTGCCTTGTTTCTTCTGCGCAGCTTGCACAAAGCTCTTTGCGGCTTTCGCGGTTCGAGTTGTGCATCGCCGGAGCTCTGCGGGAAAGAGCGAGAGAAGAGCCGCGAAAGCTCCGAGTGCGGCCAGCTCGCGTGTAGCCGCGAATGTGCGCTGTTCGCCGGTTGCAGGGCGAGTGCCTTCTGCGCGGCTGCTTCCAAGTTGACGGTAACTGCCAGCGTGCTAGCTGTGTAGGACAGTGAAGAGGCTGACGCGTGTGTGTCCGTAGAGCTGCTAGAAAGCGTACGTGACGAGCAGGAAGGGCTTTCAGAGCAGCCGGTTCTCGTCTTGCACAGTCGCCACACATCCGCACTTTTAGTGCCTCAGAACCCCGGACAGCTTGCAAAACACGGCTGTAACTGTCCCAGCGCAAGCTGTTCAGGAAAGCACAGAAACGCGATGTTCGCGTGCTTTTAGCGCTGCTCGCAAGAAGCCTCCGGAGCAGGCACTTCTCGTGCAGCAACAACCGTGCCTGCTACGATCTTTCCTAGCCTCTTTTCCTCCGGGCAGCCGGCTTGAGCTGATGTGAAGTGTTGGTGGGCAAATCATCCAGAGAAGCGTCGCAATGCTTCTGGGCTGTTAGCAAGAGCTTTCCTTGCTGACCCTTTTCACGTTGGAGATTAGCTGGACATTTGCCGGTTTAGTGCCTTGTTTCTTCTGCGCAGCTTGCACAAAGCTCTTTGCGGCTTTCGCGGTTCGAGTTGTGCATCGCCGGAGCTCTGCGGGAAAGAGCGAGAGAAGAGCCGCGAAAGCTCCGAGTGCGGCCAGCTCGCGTGTAGCCGCGAATGTGCGCTGTTCGCCGGTTGCAGGGCGACTGCCTTCTGCGCGGCTGCTTCCAAGTTGACGGTAACTGCCAGCGTGCTAGCTGTGTAGGACAGTGAAGAGGCTGACGCGTGTGTGTCCGTAGAGCTGCTAGAAAGCGTACGTGACGAGCAGGAAGGGCTTTCAGAGCAGCCGGTTCTCGTCTTGCACAGTCGCCACACACCCGCACTTTTAGTGCCTCAGAACCCCGGACAGCTTGCAAAACACGGCTGTAACTGTCCCAGCGCAAGCTGTTCAGGAAAGCACAGAAACGCGATGTTCGCGTGCTTTTAGCGCTGCTCGCAAGAAGCCTCCGGAGCAGGCACTTCTCGTGCAGCAACAACCGTGCCTGCTACGATCTTTCCTAGCCTCTTTTCCTCCGGGCAGCCGGCTTGAGCTGATGTGAAGTGTTGGTGGGCAAATCATCCAGAGAAGCGTCGCAATGCTTCTGGGCTGTTAGCAAGAGCTTTCCTTGCTGACCCTTTTCACGTTGGAGATTAGCTGGACATTTGCCGGTTTAGTGCCTTGTTTCTTCTGCGCAGCTTGCACAAAGCTCTTTGCGGCTTTCGCGGTTCGAGTTGTGCATCGCCGGAGCTCTGCGGGAAAGAGCGAGAGAAGAGCCGCGAAAGCTCCGAGTGCGGCCAGCTCGCGTGTAGCCGCGAATGTGCGCTGTTCGCCGGTTGCAGGGCGAGTGCCTTCTGCGCGGCTGCTTCCAAGTTGACGGTAACTGCCAGCGTGCTAGCTGTGTAGGACAGTGAAGAGGCTGACGCGTGTGTGTCCGTAGAGCTGCTAGAAAGCGTACGTGACGAGCAGGAAGGGCTTTCAGAGCAGCCGGTTCTCGTCTTGCACAGTCGCCACACATCCGCACTTTTAGTGCCTCAGAACCCCGGACAGCTTGCAAAACACGGCTGTAACTGTCCCAGCGCAAGCTGTTCAGGAAAGCACAGAAACGCGATGTTCGCGTGCTTTTAGCGCTGCTCGCAAGAAGCCTCCGGAGCAGGCACTTCTCGTGCAGCAACAACCGTGCCTGCTACGATCTTTCCTAGCCTCTTTTCCTCCGGGCAGCCGGCTTGAGCTGATGTGAAGTGTTGGTGGGCAAATCATCCAGAGAAGCGTCGCAATGCTTCTGGGCTGTTAGCAAGAGCTTTCCTTGCTGACCCTTTTCACGTTGGAGATTAGCTGGACATTTGCCGGTTTAGTGCCTTGTTTCTTCTGCGCAGCTTGCACAAAGCTCTTTGCGGCTTTCGCGGTTCGAGTTGTGCATCGCCGGAGCTCTGCGGGAAAGAGCGAGAGAAGAGCCGCGAAAGCTCCGAGTGCGGCCAGCTCGCGTGTAGCCGCGAATGTGCGCTGTTCGCCGGTTGCAGGGCGACTGCCTTCTGCGCGGCTGCTTCCAAGTTGACGGTAACTGCCAGCGTGCTAGCTGTGTAGGACAGTGAAGAGGCTGACGCGTGTGTGTCCGTAGAGCTGCTAGAAAGCGTACGTGACGAGCAGGAAGGGCTTTCAGAGCAGCCGGTTCTCGTCTTGCACAGTCGCCACACATCCGCACTTTTAGTGCCTCAGAACCCCGGACAGCTTGCAAAACACGGCTGTAACTGTCCCAGCGCAAGCTGTTCAGGAAAGCACAGAAACGCGATGTTCGCGTGCTTTTAGCGCTGCTCGCAAGAAGCCTCCGGAGCAGGCACTTCTCGTGCAGCAACAACCGTGCCTGCTACGATCTTTCCTAGCCTCTTTTCCTCCGGGCAGCCGGCTTGAGCTGATGTGAAGTGTTGGTGGGCAAATCATCCAGAGAAGCGTCGCAATGCTTCTGGGCTGTTAGCAAGAGCTTTCCTTGCTGACCCTTTTCACGTTGGAGATTAGCTGGACATTTGCCGGTTTAGTGCCTTGTTTCTTCTGCGCAGCTTGCACAAAGCTCTTTGCGGCTTTCGCGGTTCGAGTTGTGCATCGCCGGAGCTCTGCGGGAAAGAGCGAGAGAAGAGCCGCGAAAGCTCCGAGTGCGGCCAGCTCGCGTGTAGCCGCGAATGTGCGCTGTTCGCCGGTTGCAGGGCGAGTGCCTTCTGCGCGGCTGCTTCCAAGTTGACGGTAACTGCCAGCGTGCTAGCTGTGTAGGACAGTGAAGAGGCTGACGCGTGTGTGTCCGTAGAGCTGCTAGAAAGCGTACGTGACGAGCAGGAAGGGCTTTCAGAGCAGCCGGTTCTCGTCTTGCACAGTCGCCACACATCCGCACTTTTAGTGCCTCAGAACCCCGGACAGCTTGCAAAACACGGCTGTAACTGTCCCAGCGCAAGCTGTTCAGGAAAGCACAGAAACGCGATGTTCGCGTGCTTTTAGCGCTGCTCGCAAGAAGCCTCCGGAGCAGGCACTTCTCGTGCAGCAACAACCGTGCCTGCTACGATCTTTCCTAGCCTCTTTTCCTCCGGGCAGCCGGCTTGAGCTGATGTGAAGTGTTGGTGGGCAAATCATCCAGAGAAGCGTCGCAATGCTTCTGGGCTGTTAGCAAGAGCTTTCCTTGCTGACCCTTTTCACGTTGGAGATTAGCTGGACATTTGCCGGTTTAGTGCCTTGTTTCTTCTGCGCAGCTTGCACAAAGCTCTTTGCGGCTTTCGCGGTTCGAGTTGTGCATCGCCGGAGCTCTGCGGGAAAGAGCGAGAGAAGAGCCGCGAAAGCTCCGAGTGCGGCCAGCTCGCGTGTAGCCGCGAATGTGCGCTGTTCGCCGGTTGCAGGGCGAGTGCCTTCTGCGCGGCTGCTTCCAAGTTGACGGTAACTGCCAGCGTGCTAGCTGTGTAGGACAGTGAAGAGGCTGACGCGTGTGTGTCCGTAGAGCTGCTAGAAAGCGTACGTGACGAGCAGGAAGGGCTTTCAGAGCAGCCGGTTCTCGTCTTGCACAGTCGCCACACATCCGCACTTTTAGTGCCTCAGAACCCCGGACAGCTTGCAAAACACGGCTGTAACTGTCCCAGCGCAAGCTGTTCAGGAAAGCACAGAAACGCGATGTTCGCGTGCTTTTAGCGCTGCTCGCAAGAAGCCTCCGGAGCAGGCACTTCTCGTGCAGCAACAACCGTGCCTGCTACGATCTTTCCTAGCCTCTTTTCCTCCGGGCAGCCGGCTTGAGCTGATGTGAAGTGTTGGTGGGCAAATCATCCAGAGAAGCGTCGCAATGCTTCTGGGCTGTTAGCAAGAGCTTTCCTTGCTGAGCCTTTTCACGTTGGAGATTAGCTGGACATTTGCCGGTTTAGTGCCTTGTTTCTTCTGCGCAGCTTGCACAAAGCTCTTTGCGGCTTTCGCGGTTCGAGTTGTGCATCGCCGGAGCTCTGCGGGAAAGAGCGAGAGAAGAGCCGCGAAAGCTCCGAGTGCGGCCAGCTCGCGTGTAGCCGCGAATGTGCGCTGTTCGCCGGTTGCAGGGCGAGTGCCTTCTGCGCGGCTGCTTCCAAGTTGACGGTAACTGCCAGCGTGCTAGCTGTGTAGGACAGTGAAGAGGCTGACGCGTGTGTGTCCGTAGAGCTGCTAGAAAGCGTACGTGACGAGCAGGAAGGGCTTTCAGAGCAGCCGGTTCTCGTCTTGCACAGTCGCCACACATCCGCACTTTTAGTGCCTCAGAACCCCGGACAGCTTGCAAAACACGGCTGTAACTGTCCCAGCGCAAGCTGTTCAGGAAAGCACAGAAACGCGATGTTCGCGTGCTTTTAGCGCTGCTCGCAAGAAGCCTCCGGAGCAGGCACTTCTCGTGCAGCAACAACCGTGCCTGCTACGATCTTTCCTAGGTTCTTTTCCTCCGGGCAGCCGGCTTGAGCTGCTGTGAAGTGTTGGTGGGCAAATCATCCAGAGAAGAGTCGCAATGCTTCTGGGCTGTTAGCAAGAGCTTTCCTTGCTGACCCTTTTCACGTTGGAGATTAGCTGGACATTTGCCGGTTTAGTGCCTTGTTTCTTCTGCGCAGCTTGCACAAAGCTCATTGCGGCTTTCGCGGTTCGAGTTGTGCATCGCCGGAGCTCTGCGGGAAAGAGCGAGAGAAGAGCCGCGAAAGCTCCGAGTGCGGCCAGCTCGCGTGTAGCCGCGAATGTGCGCTGTTCGCCGGTTGCAGGGCGAGTGCCTTCTGCGCGGCTGCTTCCAAGTTGACGGTAACTGCCAGCCTGCTAGCTGTGTAGGACAGTGAAGAGGCTGACGCGTGTGTGTCCGTAGAGCTGCTAGAAAGCGTACGTGACGAGCAGGAAGGGCTTTCAGAGCAGCCGGTTCTCGTCTTGCACAGTCGCCACACATCCGCACTTTTAGTGCCTCAGAACCCCGGACAGCTTGCAAAACACGGCTGTAACTGTCCCAGCGCAAGCTGTTCAGGAAAGCACAGAAACGCGATGTTCGCGTGCTTTTAGCGCTGCTCGCAAGAAGCCTCCGGAGCAGGCACTTCTCGTGCAGCAACAACCGTGCCTGCTACGATCTTTCCTAGGTTCTTTTCCTCCGGGCAGCCGGCTTGAGCTGCTGTGAAGTGTTGGTGGGCAAATCATCCAGAGAAGCGTCGCAATGCTTCTGGGCTGTTAGCAAGAGCTTTCCTTGCTGACCCTTTTCACGTTGGAGATTAGCTGGACATTTGCCGGTTTAGTGCCTTGTTTCTTCTGCGCAGCTTGCACAAAGCTCTTTGCGGCTTTCGCGGTTCGAGTTGTGCATCGCCGGAGCTCTGCGGGAAAGAGCGAGAGAAGAGCCGCGAAAGCTCCGAGTGCGGCCAGCTCGCGTGTAGCCGCGAATGTGCGCTGTTCGCCGGTTGCAGGGCGACTGCCTTCTGCGCGGCTGCTTCCAAGTTGACGGTAACTGCCAGCGTGCTAGCTGTGTAGGACAGTGAAGAGGCTGACGCGTGTGTGTCCGTAGAGCTGCTAGAAAGCGTACGTGACGAGCAGGAAGGGCTTTCAGAGCAGCCGGTTCTCGTCTTGCACAGTCGCCACACATCCGCACTTTTAGTGCCTCAGAACCCCGGACAGCTTGCAAAACACGGCTGTAACTGTCCCAGCGCAAGCTGTTCAGGAAAGCACAGAAACGCGATGTTCGCGTGCTTTTAGCGCTGCTCGCAAGAAGCCTCCGGAGCAGGCACTTCTCGTGCAGCAACAACCGTGCCTGCTACGATCTTTCCTAGCCTCTTTTCCTCCGGGCAGCCGGCTTGAGCTGATGTGAAGTGTTGGTGGGCAAATCATCCAGAGAAGCGTCGCAATGCTTCTGGGCTGTTAGCAAGAGCTTTCCTTGCTGAGCCTTTTCACGTTGGAGATTAGCTGGACATTTGCCGGTTTAGTGCCTTGTTTCTTCTGCGCAGCTTGCACAAAGCTCATTGCGGCTTTCGCGGTTCGAGTTGTGCATCGCCGGAGCTCTGCGGGAAAGAGCGAGAGAAGAGCCGCGAAAGCTCCGAGTGCGGCCAGCTCGCGTGTAGCCGCGAATGTGCGCTGTTCGCCGGTTGCAGGGCGACTGCCTTCTGCGCGGCTGCTTCCAAGTTGACGGTAACTGCCAGCGTGCTAGCTGTGTAGGACAGTGAAGAGGCTGACGCGTGTGTGTCCGTAGAGCTGCTAGAAAGCGTACGTGACGAGCAGGAAGGGCTTTCAGAGCAGCCGGCTCTCGTCTTGCACAGTCGCCACACATCCGCACTTTTAGTGCCTCAGAACCCCGGACAGCTTGCAAAACACGGCTGTAACTGTCCCAGCGCAAGCTGTTCAGGAAAGCACAGAAACGCGATGTTCGCGTGCTTTTAGCGCTGCTCGCAAGAAGCCTCCGGAGCAGGCACTTCTCGTGCCCCACAGTTTTGAGGAATCAGCTAGCAAAGGACTTGGAATCATGGGAACCACCTTCAGAAGAAGGGAAGGTGTTACAGTATGTAGACGACCTTCTTATTGCAACCAGAACCAAAGAATCCTGTGTCATTTGGACCGTGAGTCTGTTAAATTTCCTGGGACTACAGGGATATCGGGTTTCTAAGAAAAAGGCACAGGCGTTGTTACAACCCCAGGTCACGTACCTGGGGTACGAGATCAGTGCCGGACAACGGATCCTAGGACAAGCCCGGAAAGAGGCCATATGCCAAAGCCCCCGACCACAAACTATAAAGGAACTACGGACATTCTTAGGAATGACAGGCTGGTGCCAACTTTGGATATGTGATTATGGTCTGCCTGTTTAAGCCACTCTATTCCCTGATAGCAGCTAACCAAAAGGATCTCCAGTGGGATGCTGAGTCAGATCGAGCCTTCCATCAGCTGAAGAAAGCCCTGATGTCGGCATCAGCATTGGGACTTCCTGATGTGAGTAAGCCATTTTTTCTATTTTCCCACGAAAAACAAGGAATGGCACTAGGAATATTGGCACAAGATTTGGGACCATACAGACGGGCGGTAGCATACTTCTCCAAACAGCTGGATGCCGCTGCGAAAGGGTGGCTGTTCTGGTTTTGTTAGTGGGGGGGTGCTAAGGTGGTAGCTTCTGTAGGAAACTGCTAGAAGTCGCTCCCCTTTGTTCAGTGGACTCGGCCGGGCCTAGGGCGGACCCGCTGCTGGCCAAGGCCAAGCCAATTGGTAGCAGAATGTCCCCTGATAACGCCTCTGCGATAACGTATTTAAATAGGGGAAAACAGGAAAAAGAGGGAGGAGAAGATGTGAAGCAGCTGAGCGGGGGGCAGAGAGGGGGAAGCGCGAGCCTCGTGGGCCTTGCAGGCCTCACCCTCTGGCCTCCCGCCGGGCAGCCGACTGGGCCCAACTCGGCCCGGCCTGGCTGCAAGAAGTGGAGAGGAGATGAGAAGTGAATAAGATGTAAAAAGGATCCTGAGAGGCGTCTGCCAGCCTGTTGTGAGGAACGGCTGCAGACGCCAAGGTCAGTGAAGGAGGAGGGGGAGGAGTAATGCGGCTCCTGGCCAAGATTCCTCTGCAACTCGTGGTGACGACCATGGTGGAGCAGGTTGTCCCCCTGCAGCCCATGGAGGTCCACGGAGGGGCAGAGATCCACCTGCAGCCCGTGGAGGACCCCACGCCGGAGCAGGTGGAGGCCTGAAGGAGGCTGTGCCCCGTGGAGGGCCCGCTGGGACAGCTGCTCTAGAGGGACTGCACCCCGTGGAAGAGATGACCCACGCCGGAGCAGTTTCACGAAGGACTGTGGCCCGTGGGAGGGACCCCACGCTGGAGCAGAGGAGGAATGCGAGGAGGTCTTCCCCCGACGATGATACAGAGGCGTAAAACAACGCGTGATGAACTGACAGCGACCCCCATTCCCTTTTCCAACCCCCCGTGCCGCTCGGGAGGGGAAGGTAGTAGAGATAATGTTAAGCCCGGGAAGAGGGAGGGGTGGGGGGAGGTTATCTTGTTCCCTGTCTCATTCTCCTGCTAGTTTTAGAAATAAATGAGTGTTTTTCCCCAAGTCGAGTCTGTTTTGCCTGTAACGGTAACTTTACAAATTTCTTCCCGTCCTTATCTCAAACCTCGAGCCGTTTTTCTTATATCATCTCCTCCTATTCTCTCGGAGGGTGGGGGGAGCGAGAGAGAGACTGTGTAGTCTGGTCCTGATCAGGGCTGAACTGCGACAGTGGCCCAGCTGTCTGAGAGCAGTAGCAGCTGTCATTCTAAACATTCAAGAAGCCTGAAAGTTCACTCTAGGCCAGAAAATGACTGTCCTAGTTTCCCAGACTGTATCTGCGGTCCTTGAAGCAAAAGGAGGGCATTGGCTTTCCCCACAAAGGTTCCTGAAATATCAAGCTATAATGGTTGAACAGGATGATGTTGAAATCGTGACCACAAACATCATCAATCCGGCCTCATTCCTTGATGGGAACATCGGGGAGCCGGTGAGTCATGACTGCTTGGAAACAATTGAAACCATGTATTCTAGTCGAACGGATCTTAAAGATGTCCCTGTCGATGGAGCCGAACATTGGTTCACCGATGGAAGCAGCTATATGTTAAATGGAAGGCGACATTCCGGATATGCTGTTACCACTTTTGAAAAGGTGATAGAGTCCAGGCCACTATCAGCCGACGTCTCAGCCCAAAAGGCCGAGATCATAGCCCTTACCTGAGCCCTGGAGAGAGCCCAGGGAAGGACTGTAAACATTTGGACTGACCCTAAATATGCCTTTGGGGTGGTACATGCCCATGGAGCAATATGGAAGGAAAGAGGACTGTTAAATTCTCATGGAAAAACCATCAAACACGCAGAAGGGATTTTGAAAATCCTGAATGCAGTCCAGCTTCCCAAAAAGGTGGCAATTATGCATATTAAAGCACACCAGAAAGTGAGCACAGAATTGGAAAGAGGAAATGAGCTGGCAGATAGGGAAGCAAAACAAGCAGCTAGAGAAACAATCAAGGTAGAGGGTGCGCTAATACCTGATGGACAGGTATTTCTAGAAGGTAAACCAGAATACACAAAGGAAGTCGGCAAACTTATTAATGATCTAAAGGGGTCATATAATGAGGAAGGGTGGGCCAATTACTACCCCTCACACGGGAGGGTAGTAATTCCCTCCTACATGATATGGTCAGTAGTCCGAGAAGAACATAGAAAAAGACACTGGGGGGAGGGGGGGGCAGAAGCCCTATATAAAGATCTCATCAGGAACATAATAGCGTGAAACTTAGACACTACCGTTAGACAAGTAACTCAACAATGTGATCTTTGTCTCCAGACTAATCCTAAAGTTGTAAAAGGGCCGAAACTTGAAAAAATTGGAAAGGGGAATGGTCCGGGACAACGTTGGCAGATTGATTTCTCAGAACTCCCTAGAAAAGGGGGGTATCGATACTTATTAGTACTTACGCATACCTTTTCAGGCTGGCCAGAAGCTTTCCCGTGCGGAACTGCTAAAGCCTGGGAAGTAACCAAAATACTGCTCCAGGAAATAGTACCTAGGTTTGGAGTCCCAGCAGTAATGCCCTCGGATAGAGGACCACATTTTGTGTCCAGAATAGTACAAGCAATTAGCCACCATCTAGGGATAGAGTGGCAATTACATACCTCTTACCGACCACAATCAAGTGGCCAGGTGGAGAAAATGAATCACCCAATCAAACAACAGATTGTCAAGTTGGGTCAGGAAACTAATCTAACTTTACCATTAGCTCTTATACGAATACGAACCAGACCAAGAGCAAGAGAAGGGCTTAGTCCATTCGAAATTCTATATGGACGACCCTATGGGGTACAAAAGGGAACGTCTTCACAAATTGGTGAAGAAATAATGACCTCCTATATGGTGGCACTAAACAAACAATTAAAAAGAATTGAAAAACATGCAATGGGAACACGTCGTAGGGGTCTGGATGGGCCTGTTCACGATATACAACCAGGGGACTATGTATATGTTAAGTCTCTTACAGAAAAAACTCTGGAACCACAGTGGGCCGGACCTTTTCAAGTCCTCCTCTCCACCTACACGGCAATTAAGGTAAAGGGACAGAACTCCTGGATACACCATACTCGGATCAAGAGAGCCTCTGCAACCTTGTGGAAAGTAACTCCAGACAACAACGAAGACTTGAGACTTAAACTCGTTCGAACGGATAAGGGCGGGAACAGTGCAGTAGTGAACCGGAGGGACACCACAGCAAACGATACCGGACAAAGAAACCGGGACCGGCCAGTAACTAATCTCGCCCAAATCTGTCATCGGTGCAGTTTATATCTTATTTGTCATTTTATTATAGGAAATATAAAACCCATTTTAGCAGGTCACCAAAGGCAGTACATTATCTACAGAAGTAGCTGTACTAATCCACTAGACCAACTAAATCCTAAAATGACCAATTGTTTAATTGGAATTGTGATTGGGCTTACAATATTTTCCTGCATCTTACCACCAACTTGTAATCAAAAGGACACCAAATGGCCGTGGTCTCACGCCTCCCTTGGGTTTACAGGAAGCATGGGACCACCTTTTAAACGGTCGGGCTTAAACTTGGCCACTGTGGTTATGCACAAAATGGAAATGTACTCAGGGCATGAGTGGGGCTGGGACAGAGGCAACAGGGATCCTTAATACTATGGTGCGCCCCGTTGTGATCTTATTGATTAGCTTAGGGGTTTTATTAATATTAACTATTGTGCTGTACCTATGGGTTTGGAGAATGTTTAAGAAAGTAACACTGTCGTAGTTCAGCCCCGATCAGGACCAGACTACGCAGTCTCTCTCTCACTCCTCCCACCCTCCGAGAGAACAGGGGGAGATAATGTAAGGAAAAACGGCTCGAGGTTTGAGATAAGGACAGGGAGAAATCCTTAAATTTACCGTCACGGGCAAAACAGACTCGACTTGGGGAAAACTATTCATTTATTACTACAAACAGCAAGATAATGAGACAGAGAACAAGATAACCTCCCTCCACCCCTCCCTCTTCCCAAGCTTAACATCGAGCGATATAAAACCGGGAAGGGGGCAGGGCCACCCGGTTTTTCACTGAGGGGGCGGGGCCATCGCGGCTGCACCCCCCGCCTAGGCCCCGCCCCCCTCCCCCGGCCAGGCGGCGTTCACTGGAAGGGGCTGCACGACAAGGACGACGCCGGCGCCTACGCCATGGCCAGCGTCTCCGGCAGCGACGAGGGCTGAGCCCCCGCGGACGGCCCCGTGCCGGGAGGAAGCCCCGCCCACCCCCTTCCTCCGAGGAAGAGGAGGGGACGGCGCTGCTTTGCCAGCGCGGCATGGGCCACGAGTAAAAACTCCCCTGGGCCCCTTCCCGCCTCTCATCTCTGCCCAGCGTTCTGTCCCAAGATGGCCGCCGTGGGCGGGGCCATCGCGGGTCTTGAGAGCTCAACCAGGTTGGCCAACCCAACGTGGCCCCGCCCATAAGCTGGGGGGGTGGGGGGCGGAGCTCACTCGGGTCTCACCTTGCCGCCATTGGACACCGGAGGTCTTCCCTCGCCGCCATTGGGTGTCTCGGGTCCTCCCTCGCCGTGGGTGGGGCGACCCCCAAAATGGCCTCCTTGCCCCACAAAATGCGCTCTCGCCCCCGAAAGTGGTCTCCTGCCCCATAACTGGGCCTTCTACCCCCCAAAATGGCGTCCTGCCCCCCAAAATGCTCTCTTGCCCCCGAAAGTGGCCCCCTGCCCCACAACTGGGCCTTCTACCCCCCCAAAATGGCATCCTGCCCCCATAAAATGGCGTCCTGCTGTTATAGTTTATCTGCCCTCTTTGTCCAATTAACTGACAGAGATTGGCCAATTAAAAATTTGGTTTATTAAAGCAAGCGACCAGTAAGCAAAACAGCGCTGGGCGGCCGGGGAGTCTCCTGCTCCGCCAACGGCGCGCGCCGAGATAGCAAACCGCCCCATTCTTATACAGTAAAAACAATAAATATTCCGTTGATGCTTATACATATTCATTACCTAAACCCACCTACTCTCGCTTCGTATGCTAATTAGCTTATCAGTCCTTCGCGCTTGCGCAAATTCTCCCAGGAATTGTGGGCGAGGGTCTTCGGGGGTCTTTTGGGAGGAAGGCCGTAGGTCTTCTTCACGGTGTACTTTTCACCTTTGCCTGGAATGTGCTGTTCCCACAAGTTGGCAGTGTCCTTATCAGTCTGAGCCGATTCGTGTCCTTCTTGAACAAGGAGATTTATGTGATGGGTGCCATCCTGTTCTCGAATCCTTGCTCCTTTTAATCACTCCCTCCCTCCCTCGAGATAATGTGAGACTGTTTCTTGCTCCAAACCAGACTTCCCCCTCCCACTAATTGCTTCTTCAAACTATATGGTTAGAAAGTTACTGGTTTTATACCCTTCATCTTTATGAGCCCCCCCCGCTCCCTCCTTTCGCAGTCCTGCATGCCGTTTTTACATAGCCAGGTGCCTGTGGCTGACCTTGTGTATTTAATGTAACTTTCTTGTGGCCGACTTTGTGTATTTCATATAACTCTCCATTGTTCTGACAAGGTTTGATGAACAAACAGCTCACAGTTTATTACAATCCCCCCTTTTTCTTTTCACTATTTTGTTCATCAAATCGCTTAAGCACCTGCTGGCTCAAAATGAGGGTCTCCTCCACCTCCGGTATTCCTCCCAGAGGTTCATGCTTGGCTCTCATAAGCATCAAATGAGCTGCTTCCAATCTGTTTTTTACAATTGTAACTACTCTATTGAATATACAGGGTCCAAAAGTTAATACCAGTATTAATATAATCAAGGGTCCTGCAATGGTAGATAGTAATGCGGTAAGCCAAGGAGAGTGGTTAAACCAGGACTCATACCAGCTTTGTTGCGTTTCTTGTTCTCGTTTTCGTTTTTCTAGGCCTTCCCGAAGTTTTGTCATAGTATCCCTTACAATCCCTGTGTGATCAGCATATACACAACATTGTTCTCCCAAGGCAGCACATAGCCCACCTTGTTGTAGAAACATTAAATCTAACCCCCTTCGGTTTTGTAGCACCACCTCTGATAATGATCTAACAGATTTTTCCAAGGCAGTTATTGATTGTTCAATTCTTACCAAGTCTTCGTCTACTGCTATTCTAAGTGATTGAAATTTCTGATTTTGTTGGACCAATGACGTTATTCCTGTGCCCGCGCCTGTTGCTCCTACAGCTATCAAAGTGGCTATTGTCAAAGCCGTAAAGGTAAATGGTTCTCGTTTCTGTAAGTGGTGACTCTGGGTATTCTGGTTATTATGCACAAATTCCTCAGGGTGGTATATGATCCGGGGGATTATCATCACTTGGATGCAATATTCCTCATATTCGTTGAACAATTTAAGAGATAAACAGGGAGTGATTCCAGTTTTGGAGCAGATCCATTTGGTGTTACGGGCTGGTATTAGCCAATCAGCAGGGGGCTTCCCTTTCAGGGAAGCTCTTATCTTGCATAATTTATTTTTCTCTGGGGGTACATTCCCAATACATCTCCCTTGTCCCGATACATGTTGCATCGTCAGGCCTGGTTTTCGACCTTCAGAATCCCATAAACATTGTGTTGGGTTTGAACCATTTACCCTTTTCGCCTTTGAGTGGATGCCTATTGCCTCATAGAAGGGAGGTCTAGTATCGCAACACACCCAGCAATGTTTGTGTTTGTGTGGTTTGTGTGATTTAATTTGGGTTTGTGTGGTTTAATACCAGGTAACTGGCTTGCATCAGTTTCCAAAGAGGGTTATCCCCAGAGTTTTCGTCAGGGGTTTGGATGGCTTGGGTACTATTCATTACAATAACTTTCGTTACATCACCCTCTGTTTCCTTGACCAAACTATCAGTCAATGTCTGGTCGGGGTCTGTTTTCTTAGCCAAATCATCAGTCAGGACCTGCTTGGGGCCTACTGGCAGTGGATCATTCGAGGCTGGTTTCTTTTTAATGTGTATTAGCCCACCTCTATCTTGCCCTAGTTCCTTATTATAACGAACTCCCCAAGTTCTTCCTACTAGCCAGCTAGGGTCCTGAGGTCGGGTCACATTCAAGTGCCAGTAGTTGCAACTCCACTTTGCGATACTGACAGACCCACTTCTATCCAGTGTACGTACCACTTGCGGCTTACATCCATAAGGGGCCCAAGATACCTTCAAGAAGGGATCTTTTCCAGGCTCTGGAATCCACCGGTTAGCAATTGTTTCACAACCCCAGTATGCGCAAAAATGTTGTCCTGGTTGGTTACAATACGATTTCCCAGGGTTAGAGCTCGGGCATAGATAAAATGGTGTACCTTCATTTTTACACGCTCCATCTACTGGCGCTAACTGACACAGAGTGGTCTTAAAGGCAGGGGCCCCTGGAGTTATTATAGTTTGTATGACTTTATCATCATCAATGCCCACTTGATGCAGTGTCCATTCGAATGGCTGATGAGCTTGGTGGCTCCGTTTCCCCCATGTTTGTGGTAACATTAAAAACAGAATAGTCAGGACGTACCGAAAAGGGTGAAGCCTCCAATTTTGTTTTAAGCCAATTTGACTAGTGCCTTTTTCCCATTTGGAACCTCGGGGCCTTTTCACTTGGAGGGCCTTTAAATCATCTGCAGTGACAGGGGTCAGTTCTCCACAGCACCTTGTCCCTCCACCTCGCTCGTCAACTCGGTTGCTTCGAGCTACGAGGAATGTCATCTTCTTGGTGGCAAGGACAATCTTCAGGAGAAATGTGACAGTGAATCGGCCCTCACTTATTTATTTTCTGTTCGGCTCCCGATTCTCCTGGGAGTAGCACTTTGGTATTTTATTTTTAAATTGTTTAAACGAGGCTACTCCTGTTTTCGGCACTTCCAAAGATATGTAAGTTCCTTCCCTGCTACTACCAAACTTATTGCTACAATTAATATGAACTATGTGACACATCACTTTTCTTAAAGGCTCATATATATAATGATAATTACAATTACAACCACAATTCTGATTTCAATATAGTCCTTACGTATCCATGTATTTTCCAGGTCTCCAAGTGTGGTTCTTCTGTAAAAAAAAGGTTAACAAGCGAAGCGTCTCCGCCTTACCGATACATGTTCATTGCTCAGTTCAATTTATTAGTCTGTCTTTTTCTTCGCAGTTTTAATTTCAAGGTATTCGGGTCTCCAGAGCTCTCCCACTGCTCCTCGGAGATGGGTCCTTTTACCCGGCTGGCATGGGTCCACCCCCGTTCAGCAGTCCGGATGGCGGTTTCTGTAGTGAGTAAAACAAGATAAGGCCCTTCCCAGCGGGGAGTTAGTGAGGACTCCTTCCATGGCCTAATTAAAACGTTATCTCCAGGTTGTATATTGTGTATTGCAATGTCCAACGGAGGCCTTTGTACTGCTAAGCCTTTATCTCGCAATTGTTTCCTCATAGACATGAGTTGGATTATGTACTGTTTCAGTTGTAAATTTTCAGCCTGGGGATGATCTCGGGGAACCTCCAAATCATAAGGCATTCCATATAACATTTCGAAAGGGGAGATTCCCACATCCGTGTGAGGTTGGATTCTAATATTTAATAAGGCTAAGGGAAGGCATTTTACCCAAGATAATTTGGTCTCCATCATTAATTTGGTCAGTTGTTTCTTTATCTCACCGTTTACCCGCTCTATTTTTCCCGAACTCTGTGGGTGCCAGGGTGTATGATATTCCCACTTGGTCCCCAAAGCAGTAAAAACTTCTTTTATGATTTTTGAAGCAAAATGTGGTCCCCTATCAGAGTCAATAGTTTCAATAGAGCCATACCTAGGTATCACATTTTCAAGCAATAGTTTTGTCACCGTTTGGGCAGTGGCCCTGACTGTTGGAAATGCTTCTACAAAGTGTGTTAAATGATCTATTATTACCAACAAATATCTATACCTGCCTACTTTCGGTAGTTCGGTGAAGTCTATCTGAATTTTGGCGAAGGGTCGGTGAGCCAAATCTCTTCCCCCTAATGGTCTTTCTCTTAATTGGTGCTTGTTCACTTTTTGGCAAATTAGGCAATCTCCAATTATTCTTTTTGCTATATTATATACCCCAATGCAAGCATATTTTATGGCAAATTGATCTACTAGTGCTTGAACCCCCCAGTGGGTGTTTTCATGGTACTTGCGCATGATTCTTATAGCCATAGTTTTTGAAATGACCTCTCGTCCATCAGGAAGTTCCCATTCTCCAGATTTGACTTCCCTTGCCCCCATTCGGACTAACTTGTCTTTCTCCTGCACAGTGAAGCTGTACAGGTGGTACTCTTCCCCATGCGCACAACAAAACTGATAATTAGGATTCGCACAGCTACAATGAAGTGTGCTCTTCCAACAATCCTTGCAAGGAAACTTTCTATCTTTCTTTTCCTTGAAGATCATTAAAGCCGCTCGTTTTGCTTCTTGATCTGCTAGATTGTTTCCCCTTGTCAGTGGAGTTAATCCCCGCTGATGCCCTTTTAAATGGACCACTGCTATTCTTACCGGCCTCCGTAAAGCCTGCAAAATTTCAATTATTAACTCCTGATGAACCAATCCCTTTCCCTGGGAATTTATTAAGCCTCTTTCTTCCCAAATTTTCCCAAATGTATGCACTATTCCAAAGGCATATTTGGAATCCGTATAGATGGTGCCGATTTTTCCTTCTAATAATTGTAAAGCTCTTAAAACTGCGTATAACTCGCATGCTTGAGCCGACCAACTGGGACTCAGGGGCCCTGATTCTATTACCTTAAATGTTTTTCCATTAATTATCGCATATCCTGATTTTCTTTTCCCCTCTATTACCCGGGAAGATCCATCTACAAAAAGTTTTTCCCCATCCTCTAGCTCTTCTTCCTCCAAATCTGGTCTAATTTTGGCTTGTTCTTCAATAGTGTGCAGGCAATCATGAGTTATCTCCTCTGACGGTTCCCCGTACAGAAATTGTGCTGGATTCTGTAAACCAGTAACTTCAAGTTCTAGTTTAGGTGAAGATATCAGGATACCCTCGTACTTCAGGAGCCTGGCATCAGTAATCCACTTTTCAGCTTTCTGTTGTAAAATTCCTCTAATATTGTGGGGTGATAATACTTTCAGTTCTCCCCCAAAGGTAACTTTGTGAGCCTCTTCCACTAGCAGAGCCGCAGCCACTATAGCTTGTAGGCAGATAGGCCATCCTCTGCTTACAGGGTCTAACAATTTAGAAAGGTATCCTACAGGCTTTTTCTTCCCTGCCCATTCTTGCACTAACACCCCATATGCTGTTCCTTCATCAACATTAATAAATAAATAAAATGGTTTCTTGACATCCGGTAAACTCAAAACAGGAGTGTTTACCAAATCCATTTTTAAAACTTCCAATTGTTCATCATCATCCTTAGACCATTTTAATAGGCCATCCTTAGATATCTTAGCATATAAAAATTTTACTTTCCTACTATAGCCTTCAATCCATTGTCTACAATATCCCAAAAGGCCCAGCAATTGTCTGATCTGTCTCTTAGTTTTTGGAGCCGGCAATGATAATATGCCCTGAACTCTTTCTGGGTCTAACTTCTTAGTTCCTTTACTCAATCTGTGCCCTAAATATTTCACTTCCTTTTCGACAAATTGCAGTTTTGATTTCGACACCTTTAATCCCTGTAAACTTAAAAAATTTAACAACCTAATACTCTCCTCCCTAACTGCCTCCTCATCGCTGCCGGCCAACAGTAAATCGTCCACATACTGGACAAGGGTCACCCCCCCACCTAATTCGTACCCCCTCAATATTTGTTCTAATGCCTGTCCAAACAAATTTGGAGACTCGGTGAACCCTTGAGGTAAAACGGTCCACCGTAATTGTTGTTTTCTGTAAGTGTCCGGGTCTTCCCATTCAAAAGCAAAATAATCCCTGCAATCTTTCTTTAAGGGGCATGCCCAGAAGGCATCCTTTAAATCAATTACACTATACCACTGATCATTGGGGCCCAGCTGGCTTAAAAGTGTATGAGGGTTTGCCACTACAGGGAATCTGGTAACCGTTCGTTTGTTAATTTCTCGTAAATCATGCACTAATCTGTATGTCCCATCAGGTTTCTTTACAGGTAAGATGGGGGTGTTAAAAGGGGACATGCAAGGTTCTAATATTCCTTTTTCAATTAACCTTTGAATCTCAGGTTTCAATCCCTGTCTCCCCTCCATCGGTAGGGGGTATTGTTTTATTCTCACTGGTATTTCTGGGTTTCTTATTGTCACTGAAAAAGGTTCAATATCCAATTTTCCAATGGTCTCCGGAGTGTACCATACCTCAGGGTTTATTTTCCCCTCATCAACTGTCCGTAAAGGACACAACTTAATTCTTAGTTCATTTTTTATGACTTCTAAGCCAATCCCTAATTCTATCATTAAATCTCTGCCCAATAAGTTATAGTCCGCCTCAGGCACTAACAGCAAGGACCCCACCCCAAATTTAGAATCACTTTCCAAAACCACATTTTTTATTACGGGAACCCCAAAAGGCTCTCCTTTTGCTCCAATAACTTCTACTTTCTCCGAGGATGTCCCACACCCCCGGGGCAATTTTTGAACAGTAGATCTTTCTGCTCCAGAGTCCACTAGGAACTCTATTTCTTATCGCTGGGGACCCACTTTTAATGCCAGCAACTCAAGTGCCAGCAACTCAAGCTCTTGCTGCTCCTCACCGCCCATTCCCAGCGCATCTACAGCACCACAGACATCGGGGCTCCGGGCTTTCCCTGACGAACAGGGCTTCGACCTTTACCACCAGCTGAACCTGGGCGCCCACTGAAAGTAAAACCCCGAAAAATCACGAACGTCGGACGATTCCTCCCACACAGAAAGTGCCAGCAACTCAAGCTCTTGCTGCTACTCACCGGACTTTGGCAGTGCATCTACAGCACCACAGACATCACGGCTCCGGGCTTTCCCTGACCAACAGGGCTTCGACATTTACCACCAGCTGCACCTGGGCGCCCACTGAAAAAAATAAACGAAAAATCATGAACATCGGACGATTGCTCCCACACCAAAAGTGCCAGCCAGTCAAGCTCTTGCTGCTCCTCACCAGCCATTGGCAGCGTATCTACAGCACCACAGACATCAGGGCTCTGGGCTTTCCCTGACGAACAGGGCTTCGACGTTTACCACCAGCTGAACCTGGGCGCCCACTGAAAAAAATAAACGAAAAATCACGAACATCGGACGATTGCTCCCACAGCGAAAGTGCCAGCCAGTCAAGCTCTTGCTGCTCCTCACCGGCCATTGGCAGCGCATGTACAGCACCACAGACATCGGGGCTCCGGGCTTTCCCTGACCAACAGGGCTTCGACATTTACCACCAGCTGCACCTGGGCTCCCACTGAAAAGAACCCCGAAAAATCACAAACGTCGGACGATTGCTCCCACACCAAAAGTGCCAGCAACTCAAGCTCTTGCTGCTACTCACCGGACTTTGGCAGTGCATCTACAGCACCACAGACATCGGGGCTCCGGGCTTTCCCTGACCAACAGGGCTTCGACGTTTACCACCAGCTGCACCTGGGTGCCCACTGAAAAAAAACACAAAAAATCACAAACGTCGGACGATTGCTCCCACACCGAAAGTGCCAGCCTGTCAAGCTCTAGCTGCTCCTCACCAGCCATTCCCAGTGCATCTACAGCACCACAGACATCGGGGCTCTGGGCTTTCCCTGACGAACAGGGCTTAGAAGTTTACTACCAGCTGAACCTGGGCGCCCACTGGAAAAAAAATGCCCAAATATCACGAACGTCGGACGATTGCTCCCACACCGAAAGTGCCAGCAACTCAAGCTCTTGCTGCTCCTCACCGGCCATTCCCAGCGCATCTACAGCACCACAGACATCGGGGCTCTGGGCTTTCCCTGACCAACAGGGCTTCGATGTTTACCACCAGCTGCACCTGGGCGCCCACTGAAATAAAACCCCGAAAAATCACGAACGTCGGACAATTGCTCCCACACCGAAAGTGCCAGCAACTCAAGCTCTTGCTGCTTCTCACCAGCCATTCCCAGCGCATCTACAGCACGACAGACATCGGGGATCCGGGCTTTCCCTGACCAACAGGGCTTCGACATTTACCACCAGCTGCACCTGGGCCCCCACTGAAAAGAACCCCGAAAAATCACGAACGTCGGACGATTGCTCCCACACCGAAAGTGCCAGCCAGTCAAGCTCTTGCTGCTCCTCCCCGGCCATTCCCAGCGCATCTACAGCACCACAGACATCGCGGCTCCGGGCTTTCCCTGACCAACAGGGCTTCGACGTTTACCACCAGCTGCACGTGGTTGCCCACTGAAAAAAAAACCCTGAAAAATCAAAAACGTCGGACGATTGATCCCACACCGAAAGTGCCAGCCTGTCAAGCTCTTGCTGTTCCTCACCGGCCATTGGCAGCGCATCTACAGCACCACAGACATCGGGGCTCTGGGCTTTCCCGGACCAACAGGGCTTCGACGTTTACCACCAGCTGAGCCTGGGCGCCAACTGAAAAGAACCCCGAAAAATCACGAACATCGGACGATTGCTCCCACACCGAAAGTGCCAGCAACTCAAGCTCTTGCTGCTCCTCACCGGACTTTGGCAGCGCATCTACAGCACCACAGACATCGGGGCTCCGGGCTTTCCCTGACCAACAGGGCTTCGACGTTTACCACTCGCTGAACCTGGGCTCCCACTGAAAAGAACCCCGAAAAATCACGAACATCGGACAATTGCTCCCACACCGAAAGTTCCAGCCAGTCAAGCTCTTGCTGCTCCTCACCGGCCACTGCCAGCGCATCTACAGCACCACAGACATCGGGGCTCTGGGCTTTCCCTGACAAACAGGGCTTCGACGTTTACCACCAGCTGCACCTGGGCTCCCACTGAAATAAAACCCCCAAAATCACAAACATCAGACGATTGCTCCCACACCGAAAGTGCCAGCCAGTCAAGCTCTTTGTGCTCCTCACCGGCCATTGGCGGCGCATCTACAGCACCACAGACATCGGGGCTCCGGGCTTTCCCTGACCAACAGGGCTTTGACGTTATACCACCCGCTGCACCTGGGCGCCCGCTGAAAAAAATAAAAGAAAAATCACGAACGTCGTACGATTGCTCCCACAGCAAAAGTGCCAGCCAGTCAAGCTCTTGCTGCTCCTCACCAGCCATTCCCAGCGCATCTACAGCACCACAGACATCGCGGCTCCGGGCTTTCCCTGACCAACAGGGCTTCAACGTTTACCACCCGCTGCACCTGGTTGCCCACTGAAAAAAAACCCTGAAAAATGACGAACGTCGGACGATTGCTCCCACACCAAAAGTGCCAGACAGTCAAGCTCTTGCTGCTCCTCACCTCCCATTGGCAGCGCATGTACAGCACCACAGACATCACGGCTCCGGGCTTTCCCTGACCAACTGGGCTTCGACGTTTACCACTAGCTAAACCTGGGCTCCCACTAAAAAAAAATCCCGAAAAATCAAAAACGTCCGACGATTCCTGCCACACCGAAAGTGCCAGCCTATCAAGCTCTTGCTGCTTGTCCCCGGCCATTGGCAGCACATCTACAGCACCAAAGACATCGCGGCTCCGGGCTTTCCCTGACCAACAGGGCTTCGATGTTTACCACCAGCTGCAAATGGGCGCCCACTGAAATAAAACCCCGAAAAATAACAAACGTCGGACGATTCCTCCCACACCAAAAGTGCCAGACAGTCAAGCTCTTGCTGCTACTCACCGGACTTTGGCAGTGCATCTACAGCACCACAGATATCGGTGTTCTGCGCTTTCCCTGACCAACAGGGCTTCGACGTTTACCACCAGCCGCACCTGGGCGCCCACTGAAAAAAATAAATGAAAAATCACGAACGTCGGACGATTGCTCCCACACCGAAAGTGCCAGCCAGTCAAGCTCTTGCTGCTCCTCACCGGCCATTGGCAGCGCATCTACAGCACCACAGACATCGGGGCTCCGAGCTTTCCCTGACCAACAGGGCTTCGACGTTTACCACCAGCTGCACCTGGGCGCCCACTGAAAAAAACCCCTAAAAATCAGGAACATCGGACGATTGCTCCCACATTGAAAGTGCCAGCAACACAAGCTCTTGCTGCTGCTCACTGCCCATACCCAGCGCATCTACAGCACCACAGACATCGGGGCTCCGGGCTTTCCATGACCAACAGGGCTTAGACGTTTACCAGCAGCTGCACCTGGACACCCACTGAAAAAAAACCTTGAAAAATCACGAAGATCGGACGATTTCTCCCACACCGAAAGTGCCAGCCAGTCAGGCTCTTGCTGCTAATCACCGCCCATTCCCAGCGCATCTACAGCACCACAGACATTTGGGCTCCGGACTTTCCCTGACTAACAGCACTTCGACGTTTACCACCAGCTGAACATGGGTGCCCATTAAAAAAAAAACCCGAAAAAAACACAAACGTCGGACGATTGCTCCCACACCGAAAGTGCCAGCCAGTCAAGCTCTTGCTGCTCCTCACCGGCCATTGGAAGCGCATCTACAGCACCACAGACATCGGGGCTCCGGGCTTTCCCTGACCAACAGGGCTTCGACGTTTACCACCAGCTGCACCTGGGCGCCCACTGAAATAAAACCCCGAAAAATCACGAACGTCGGACGATTGCTCCCACACCAAAAGTGCCAGCAACTCAAGCTCTTGCTGCTCCTCACCTCCCATTCCCAGCGCATCTACAGCACCACAGACATCGGGGCTCTGGGCTTTCCCTGACAAACAGGGCTTCGACATTTACCACCAGCTGCACCTGGGCGCCCACTGAAATAAAACCCCGAAAAATCACGAACGTCGGACGATTGCTCCCACACCAAAAGTGCCAGCAACTCAAGCTCTTGCTGCTCCTCACCTCCCATTCCCAGCGCATCTACAGCACCACAGATATCGGGGTTCTGCGCTTTCCCTGACCAACAGGGCTTCGACGTTTACCACCAGCTGAACCTGGGCGCCCGCTGAAAAAAATAAAAGAAAAATCACGAACGTCGGACGATTGCTCCCACAGCAAAAGTGCCAGCCAGTCAAGCTCTTGCTGCTCCTCACCAGCCATTCCCAGCGCATCTACAGCGCCACAGACATCGCGGCTCCGGGCTTTCCCTGACCAACAGGGCTTCGACGTTTACCACCAGCTGCACCTGGTTGCCCACTGAAAAAAAAACCCTGAAAAATCAAAAACGTCGGACGATTGATCCCACACCGAAAGTGCCAGCCAGTCAAGCTCTTGCTGTTCCTCACCGGCCATTGGCAGCGCATCTACAGCACCACAGACATCGGGGCTCCGGGCTTTCCCTGACCAACAGGGCTTCGACTTTTACCATCAGCTGCACCTGGGCGCCCACTGAAAAGAACCCCGAAAAATCACGAACATCGGACGATTGCTCCCACACCGAAAATGCCAGCAACTCAAGCTCTTGCTGCTCCTCACCGGCCACTGGAAGCGCATCTACAGCACCACAGACATCGCGGCTCCGGGCTTTCCCTGACCAACAGGGCTTCAACGTTTACCACCAGCTGCACCTGGGCGCCCACTGAAAAAAAAACCCCGAAAAATCACGAACGTCGGACGATTGCTCCCACACCAAAAGTGCCAGCAACTCAAGCTCTTGCTTCTCCTCACCTCCCATTCCCAGCGCATCTACAGCACCACAGACATCGGGGCTCTGCGCTTTCCCTGACAAACAGGGCTTCGACGTTTACCACCAGCTGCACCTGGGCGCCCACTGAAATAAAACCTCGAAAAATCACGAACATCGGACGATTGCTCCCACACCAAAAGTGCCAGCAACTCAAACTCTTGCTGCTCCTCACCGGAGTTTAGCAGTGCATCTACAGCACCACAGACATCGGGGTTCTGCGCTTTCCCTGACCAACAGGGCTTCGACGTTTACCACCAGCTGAACCTGGGCGCCCGCTGAAAAAAATAAAAGAAAAATCACGAACGTCGGACGATTGCTCCCACAGCAAAAGTGCCAGCCAGTCAAGCTCTTGCTGCTCCTCACCGGCCATTGGCAGCGCATCTACAGCACCACAGACATCGGGGCTCCGAGCTTTCCCTGACCAACAGGGCTTCGACGTTTACCACCAGCTGCACCTGGGCGCCCACTGAAATAAAACCCCGAAAAATCACAAACGTCGGACGATTCCTCCCCCACAGAAAGTGCCAGCAACTCAAGCTCTTGCTGTTCCTCACCGGACTTTGGCAGTGCATCTACAGCACCACAGACATCGTGGCTCCGGGCTTTCCCTGACCAACAGGCCTTTGATATTTACCACCAGCTGCACCTGGTTGCCCAGTGAAAATAAACCCTGAAAAATGACGAACGTCGGACGATTGCTCCCACACCAAAAGTGCCAGCCAGTCAAGCTCTAGCTGCTCCTCACCGGACAGTGGCAGTGCATCTACAACACCACAGACATCGGGGCTCCGGGCATTACCTGACGAACAGGGCTTCGACGTTTACCACTCGCTGCACCTGGGCTCCCACTGAAAAGAACACCGAAAAATCACGAACGTCGGACGATTGCTCTCACACCAAAAGTGCCAGACAGTCAAGCTCTTGCTGCTACTCACCGGACTTTGGCAGTGCATCTACAGCACGACAGACATCGGGGCTCCGGGCTTTCCCTGACCAACAGGGCTTCGACGTTTACCACCAGCTGCACCTGGGCGCCCACTGGAAAAAATAAACGAAATATCACGAACATCAGACGAGTGCTCCCACACCGAAAGTGCCAGCCAGTCAAGCTCATGCTGCTTCTCACCAGCAATTCCCAGCGCATCTACAGCACCACAGACATCGGGGCTCCGGGCTTTCCCTGACCAACAGGGCTTCGACGTTTACCACCCGCTGCAGCTGGGTGCCCACTGAAATAAAACCCCGAAAAATCATGAACGTCGGACGATTGCTCCCACAACAAAAGTGCCAGCCAGTCAAGCTCTTGCTGCTCCTCACCAGCCATTGGAGGCGCATCTACAGCACCACAGACATCGGGGCTCCGAGCTTTCCCTGACCAACAGGGCTTCGACATTTACCACCAGCTGCACCTGGGCGCCCACTGAAATAAAACCCCGAAAAATCACGAACGTCGGACGATTCCTCCCACACCGAAAGTGCCAGCCAGTCAAGCTCTTGCTACGATTCACCTCCCATTCCCAGCGCATCTACAGCACCACAGACATCGGGGCTCCGGGCTTTCCCTGACCAACAGGGCTTCGACGTTTACCACCAGCTGCACCTGGGCGCCCACTGAAATAAAACCTCGAAAAATCACGAACGTCGGACGATTCCTCCCACACCGAAAGTGCCAGCAACTCAAGCTCTTGCTGCTCCTCACCGGCCATTCCCAGCGCATCTACAGCACCACAGACATCGGGGCTCCGGGCTTTCCCTGACCAACAGGGCTTCGAAGTTTACCACCAGCTGCACCTGGGCGCCCACTGAAAAAAAATCCCGAAAAATCACGAACGTCGGACGATTCCTCCCACACCGAAAGTGCCAGCAACTCAAGCTCTTGCTGCTACTCACCGGACTTTGGCAGTGCATCTACAGCACCACAGACATCGGGGCTCCGGGCTTTCCCTGACCAACAGGGCTTCGACTTTTACCATCAGCTGCACCTGGGCGCCCACTGAAAAGAACCCCGAAAAATCACGAACATCGGACGATTGCTCCCACACCGAAAATGCCAGCAACTCAAGCTCTTGCTGCTCCTCACCGGCCACTGGAAGCGCATCTACAGCACCACAGACATCGCGGCTCCGGGCTTTCCCTGACGAACCGGGCTTCGACATTTACCACCAGCTGCACCTGGGTGCCCACTGAAAAAAAAACCCCGAAAAATCACGAACGTCGGACGATTGCTCCCACACCAAAAGTGCCAGCCAGTCAAGCTCTTGCTGCTCCTCACCGGAATTTGGCAGCCCATCTACAGCACCACAGACATCGGGGCTCCGGGCTTTCCCTGACCAACAGGGCTTCGACGTTTACCACCAGCTGCACATGGGCGCCCACTAAAAAAAATAAACGAAATATCACGAACATCAGAGTATTCCTGCCACACCTTAAATGCCAGCAAGTCAAGCTCATGCTGCTTCTCACCAGCCATTCCCAGCGCATCTACAGCACCACAGACATCGGGGCTCCGGGCTTTCCCTGACCAACAGGGCTTCGAAGTTTACCACCAGCTGCACCTGGGCGCCAACTGAAATAAAACCCCGAAAAATCACGAACGTCGGACAATTGCTCCCACACCGAAAGTGCCAGACAGTCAACCTCTAGCTGCTCCTCACCGGGCATTCCCAGCGCATCTACAGCACCACAGACATCGGGGCTCCGGGCTTTCCCTGACCAACAGGGCTTCGACATTTACCACCAGCTGCACCTGGTTATCCACTGAAAAAAAAACCCTAAAAAATCAAAAACGTCGGACAATTGCTCCCACACCAAAAGTGCCAGCCAGTCAAGCTCTTGCTGCTCCTCACCGGCCATTCCCAGCGCATCTACAGCACCACAGACATCAGGGCTCTGGACTTTCCCTGACGAACAGGGCTTCGACGTTTACCACCCGCTGCACCTGGGCTCCCACTGAAAAGAACCCCCGAAAAATCACGAACATCGGACGATTGCTCCCACACCAAAAGTGCCAGCCAGTCAAGCTCTTGCTGCTCCTCCCCGGCCATTGGCAGCGCATCTACAGCACCACAGATATCGGGGCTCCGAGCTTTCCCTGACCAAGAGGGCTTCGACGTTTACCACCAGCTGAACCTGGGCGCCCAGTGAATAAAAATCCCCAAAAATCACAAACGTCCGACGATTGCTCCTACACTGAAAGTGCCAGCAACTCAAGCTCTTGCTGCTCCTCACCGCCCATTCCCAGCGCATCTACAGCACCACAGACATCGGGGCTGTGGGCTTTCCCTGACCAACAGGGCTTCGACGTTTACCACCAGCTGCACCTGTGCGCCCACTGAAAGTAAAACCCCGAAAAATCACGAACGTCGGACGATTGCTCCCACACCGAAAGTGCCAGCCAGTCAAGCTCTAGCTGCTGAACACCGGCCATTCCCAGCGCATCTACAGCACCACAGACATCGGGGCTCCGGGCTTTCCCTGACCATCAGGGCTTCGACATTTACCACCAGCTGCACCTCGGCTCCCACTGAAAAGAACCCCGAAAAATCACGAACGTCGGACGATTGCTCCCACACCAAAAGTGCCAGCCAGTCAACCTCTTGCTGCTCCTCACCGGCCATTGGCAGCGCATCTACAGCACCACAGACATCGGGGCTCCGGGCTTTCCCTGACCAACAGGGCTTCGACGTTTACCACCAGCTGAACCTGGGAGCCCAGTGAAATAAAACCCCGAAAAATCACGAACGTCGGACGATTCCTCCCACACCGAAAGTGCCAGCAACTCAAGCTCTTGCTGCTCCTCACCGGCCATTCCCAGCGCATCTACAGCACCACAGACATCGGGGCTCTGGGCTTTCCCTGACCAACAGGCCTTCGACGTTTACCACCAGCTGCACCTGGGCTCCCACTGAAAAGAACCCCGAAAAATCACGAACGTCGGACGATTGCTCCCACACCAAAAGTGCCAGCCAGTCAAGCTCTAGCTGCTGAACACCGGCCATTCCCAGCGCATCTACAGCACCACAGACATCGGAGCTCCGGGCTTTCCCTGACCAACTGGGCTTCGACGATTACCACCAGCTGAACCTGGGCGCCCACTGAAATAAAACCCCGAAAAATCACGAACGTCCGACGATTGCTCCCACACCCAAAGTGCCAGCCAGTCAAGCTCTTGCTGCTCCTCAGCGGCGATTGGCAGCACATCTACAGCACCACAGACATCGGGGCTCCGGGCTTTCCCTGACCAACAGGGCTTCGACGTTTACCACCAGCTGAACCTGGGCGCCCACTGGAAAAAAAACCCGAAAAATCACGAACGTCGGACGATTGCTCCCACAACGAAAGTGCCAGCAACTCAAGCTCTTGCTGCTCCTCACCGGCCATTGGCAGCACATCTACAGCACCACAGACATCGGGGCTCCGGGCTTTCCCTGACAAACAGGGCTTCGACATTTACCACCAGCTGCACCTGGGCGCACACTGAAATAAAACTCCGAAAAATCACGAACGTCAGACGATTGCTCCCACAACGAAAGTGCCAGCAACTCAAGCTCTTGCTGCTACTCACCAGACTTTGGCAGTGCATCTACAGCACCACAGACATCGGGGCTCCGAGCTTTCCCTGACCAACAGGGCTTCGACGTTTACCACCAGCTGAACCTGGGCGCCCACTGAAAAAAATAAACTAAAAATCACGAACATCGGACGATTGCTCCCACACCGAAAGTGCCAGCAACACAAGCTCTTGCTGCTCCTCACCGCCCATTCCCAGCGCATCTACAGCACCACAGACATCGGGGCTCTGGGCTTTCCCTGACCAACAGGGCTTCGACGTTTACTACCAGCTGAACCTGGGCGCCCACTGAAAAAAAACCCCGAAAAATCACGAACGTCAGACGATTGCTCCCACACCGAAAGTCCCAGCCAGTCAAGCTCTTGCTGCTCCTCCCCGGACACTCCCAGTGCATCTACAGCACCACAGACATCGCGGCTCCGGGCTTTCCCTCACCAACAGGGCTTCGACATTTACCACCAGCTGCACCTGGTTACCCACTGAAAAAAAACCCTGAAAAATCAAAAACGTCAGACGATTGCTCCCACACTGAAAGTGCCAGCAACTCAAGCTCTTGCTGCTCCTCACCGGCCATTGGCAGGGCATCTACAGCACCACAGACATCGGGGCTCCGAGCTTTCCCCGACCAACAGGGCTTCAACGTTTACCACCAGCTGCACCTGGGCGCCCACTGAAATAAATCTCCGAAAAATCACGAACGTCAGACGATTGCTCCCACAACGAAAGTGCCAGCAACTCAAGCTCTTGCTGCTACTCACCAGACTTTGGCAGCGCATCTACAGCACCACAGACATCGGGGCTCCGGGCTTTCCCTGACCAACAGGGCTTCGACGTTTACCACCAGCTGCACCTGGGCGCCCACTGAAATAAAACCCCGAAAAATCACGAACGTCGGACAATTGCTCCCACAACGAAAGTGCCAGCAACTCAAGCTCTTGCTGCTACTCACCGGACTTTGGCAGTGCATCTACAGCACCACAGACATCAGGGCTCCGAGCTTTCCCTGACCAACAGGGCTTCAACGTTTACCACCCGCTGCACCTGGGCGCCCCTGAAAAAAATAAATGAAAAATCACAAACGTCGGACGATTGCTCCCACACCAAAAGTGCCAGCCAGTCAAGCTCTTGCTGCTCCTCACCAGACTTTGGCAGTGCATCTACAGCACCACAGACATCGGGGCTCTGCGCTTTCCCTGAACAACAGGGCTTCGACGTTTACCACCAGCTGAACCTGGGCGCCCACTGAAAAAAAACCCCGAAAAATCACGAACGTCGGACGATTGCTCCCACACCGAAAGTGCCAGACAGTCAAGCTCTTGCTGCTCCTCACCAGACTTTGGCAGTGCATCTACAGCACCACAGACATTGGGGTTCTGCGCTTTCCCTGAACAACAGGGCTTCGACGTTTACCACCAGCTGAACCTGGGCGCCCACTGAAAAAAAACCCCGAAAAATCACGAACGTCGGACGATTGCTCCCACACCGAAAGTGCCAGACAGTCAAGCTCTTGCTGCTCCTCACCGGCCATTGGCAGCTCATCTACAGCATCACAGATATCGGGGCTGCGGGCTTTCCGTGACCAACAGGGCTTCGACGTTTACCACCAGCTGAACCTGGGCGCCCACTGAAAGTAAGACCCTAAAAAATCACGAACGTCGGACGATTGCTCCCACACCGAAAGTGCCAGCCAGTCAAGCTCTTGCTGCTCCTCACCGGCCATTCCCAGCGCATCTACAGCACCACAGACATCGCGGCTCCGGGCTTTCCCTGACCAACAGGGCTTCGACATTTACCACCAGCTGCACCTGGTTACCCACTGAAAAAAAACCCTGAAAAATCACGAACGTCGGACGATTGCTCCCACACCGAAAGTGCCAGCAACTCAAGCTCTTGCTGCTCCTCACCGGCCATTGGCAGCGCATCTACAGCACCACAGACATCGGGGCTCCGGGCTTTCCCTGACCAACAGGGCTTCGACGTTTACCACCAGCTGAACCTGGGCGCCCACTGGAAAAAAAACCCAAAAAATCACGAACGTCGGACGATTGTTCCCACATTGAAAGTGCCAGCCAGTCAAGCTCTTGCTGCTCCTCACCGGGCATTGGCAGCGCATCTACAGCACCACAGACATCAGGACTCCGGGCTTTCCCTGACCAACTGGGCTTCGACGTTTACCACCAGCTGCACCTGGGCGCCCACTGAAAAAAATAAACGAAAAATCACGAACATCGGACGATTGCTCCCACACCAAAAGTGCCAGCCTGTCAAGCTCTTGCTGCTACTCACCGGCCATTGGCAGGGAATCTACAGCACCACAGACATCGGGGCTCCGAGCTTTCCCTGACCAACAGGGCTTCAACGTTTACCACCAGCTGCACCTGGGCGCCCACTGAAATAAAACCCCGAAAAATCACGAACGTCGGACGATTGCTCCCACACTGAAAGTGCCAGCAACTCAAGCTCTTGCTGCTACTCACCTCCCATTCCCAGCGCATCTACAGCACCACAGACATCAGGGCTCTGGACTTTCCCTGACGAACAGGGCTTCGACATTTACCACCAGCTGCACCTGGGCTCCCACTGAAAAAAAACCCTGAAAAATCAGAAACGTCGGACGATTGCTCCCACACCGAAAGTGCCAGCCTGTCAAGCTCTTGCTGCTCCTCACCGCCCATTCCCAGCGCATCTACAGCACCACAGACATCGGGGCTCCGGGCTTTCCCTGACCAACAGGGCTTCGACGTTTACCACTCGCTGCAGCTGGGCTCCCACTGAAAAGAACCCCGAAAAATCACGAACGTCGGACGATTGCTCCCACACCGAAAGTGCCAGCCTGTCAAGCTCTTGCTGCTCCTCACCGGACTTTGGCAGTGCATCTACAGCACCACAGACATCGGGGCTCCGGGCTTTCCCTGACCAACAGGGCTTCGACATTTACCACCAGCTGAACCTGGGTGCCCCCTGAAAAAAAACCCCAAAAATCACGAACGTCGGACGATTCCTGCCACACCTTAAATGCCAGCCTGTCAAGCTCTTGCTGCTCCTCACCGGCCATTCCCAGCGCATCTACAGCACCACAGACATCGGGGCTCTGGGCTTTCCCTGACCAACAGGCCTTCGATGTTTACCACCTACTGAACCTGGGCGCCCAGTGAATAAAAATCCCCAAAAATCACAAACGTCCGACAATTGCTCCCACACCGAAAGTGCCAGCAACTCAAGCTCCTGCTGCTCCTCACCGCCCATTCCCAGCGCATCTACAGCACCACAGACATCGTGGCTCCGGGCTTTCCCTGACCAACACGGCTTCGACATTTACCACCAGCTGCACCTGTGCGCCCACTGAAAGTAAAACCCCGAAAAATCACGAACGTCGGACGATTGCTCCCACACCAAAAGTGCCAGCCAGTCAAGCTCTTGCTGCTCCTCACCGGAGAGTGGCAGTGCATCTACAGCACCACAGACATCGGGGCTCCGGGCTTTCCCTGACCAACAGGGCTTCGACGTTTACCACTCGCTGAACCTGGGCTCCCACTGAAAAGAACCCCGAAAAATCACGAACGTCGGACGATTGCTCCCACACCAAAAGTGCCAGACAGTCAAGCTCTAGCTGCTGAACACCGGCCATTCCCAGCGCATCTACAGCACCACAGACATCGGGGCTCCGGGCTTTCCCTGACCAACAGGGCTTCGACGTTTACCACCAGCTGCACCTGGGCGCCCACTGAAATAAAACCCCGAAAAATCACGAACGTCCGACGATTGCTCCCACACCCAAAGTGCCAGCCAGTCAAGCTCTTGCTGCTACTCACCGGCCATTGGCAGCGCATCTACAGCACCACAGACATCGTGGCTCCGGGCTTTCCCTGACCAACAGGGCTTCGACATTTACCACCAGCTGCACCTGGGCGCCCACTGAAATAAAACCCCGAAAAATCACGAACGTCGGACGATTCCTCCCACACCGAAAGTGCCAGCAACTCAAGCTCTTGCTGCTACTCACCGGCCATTCCCAGTGCATCTACAGCACCACAGACATCGGGGTTCTGCGCTTTCCCTGAACAACAGGGCTTCGACATTTACCACCAGCTGCACATGGGTGCCCCCTGAAAAAAAAACCCCAAAAATCACAAATGTCAGACGATTCCTGCCACACCTTAAATGCCAGCCTGTCAAGCTCTTGCTGCTACTTACCGGCCATTCCCAGCGCATCTACAGCACCACAGACATCAGGGCTCTGGACTTTCCCTGACGAACAGGGCTTCGACATTTACCACCAGCTGCACCTGGGCGCCCACTGAAAAAAAACCCTGAAAAATCACGAACGTCGGACGATTGCTCCCACACCAAAAGTGCCAGCCAGCCAAGCTCTTGCTGCTACTCACCGCCCATTGGCAGTGCATCTACAGCACCACAGATATCGGGGCTCCGAGCTTTCCCTGACCAACAGGGCTTCGACGTTTACCACCAGCTGAACCTGGGCGCCCACTGAAATAAAACCCCGAAAAATCACGAACGTCGGACGATTGCTCCCACACCTTAAATGCCAGCCTGTCAAGCTCTTGCTGCTCCTCACCGCCCATTCCCAGCGCATCTACAGCACCACAGATACCGGGGCTCCGGGCTTTCCCTGACCAACAGGGCTTCAACGTTTACCACCCGCTGCACCTGGGCGCCCACTGAAATAAAACCCCGAAAAATCACGAACGTCGGACAATTGCTCCCACACCAAAAGTGCCAGCAACTCAAGCTCTTGCTGCTCCTCACCGGCCATTCCCAGCGCATCTACAGCACCACAGACATCGGGGCTCTACGCTTTCCCTGACCAACAGGGCTTCGACGTTTACCACCAGCTGAACCTGGGCGCCCACTGAAATAAAACCCCGAAAAATCATGAACGTCGGACGATTGCTCCCACACCGAAAGTGCCAGCAACTCAAGCTCTTGCTGCTACTCACCGGACTTTGGCAGTGCATCTACAGCACCACAGACATCGGGGTTCTCCGCTTTCCCTGAACAACAGGGCTTCGACGTTTACCACCAGCTGCACCTGGGCGCCCACTGAAAAAAATAAATGAAAAATCACGAACGTCGGACGATTGCTCCCACACCAAAAGTGCCAGCCAGTCAAGCTCTTGCTGCTCCTCACCGGCCATTCCCAGCGCATCTACAGCACCACCGACACCGGGGCTCCGGGCGTTCCCTGACCAACAGGGCTTCGACGTTTACCACCAGCTGAACCTGGGCGCCCACTGAAATAAAAGCCCGAAAAATCATGAACGTCGGACGATTGCTCCCACACCGAAAGTGCCAGCCAGTCAAGCTCTTGCTGCTCCTGACCGGACTTTGGCAGCGCATCTACAGCACCACAGACATCGGGGTTCTGCGCTTTCCCTGACCAACAGGGCTTTGACGTTTACCACTCGCTGAACCTGGGCTCCCACTGAAAAGAACCCCGAAAAATCACGAACATCGGACAATTGCTCCCACACCGAAAGTCCCAGCCAGTCAAGCTCTTGCTGCTCCTCACCGGCCATTGGCAGCGCATCTACAGCACCACAGACATCGTGGCTCCGGGCTTTCCCTGACCAACAGGGCTTCGACATTTACCACCAGCTGCACCTGGGCGCCCACTGAAATAAAACCCCGAAAAATCACGAACGTCGGACGACTGCTCCCACACCCAAAGTGCCAGCCAGTCAAGCTCTTGCTGCTCCTCACCGGACAGTGGCAGTGCATCTACAGCACCACAGACATCGCGGCTCCGGGCTTTCCCTGACCAACAGGGCTTCGACGTTTACCACTCGCTGAACCTGGGCTCCCACTGAAAATAACCCCGAAAAATCACGAACGTCGGACGATTGCTCCCACACCAAAAGTGCCAGCCAGTCAAGCTCATGCTGCTTCTAACCAGCCATTCCCAGCGCATCTACAGCGCCACAGACATCGGGGCTCCGGGCTTTCCCTGACCAACAGGGCTTCGACGTTTACCACCAGCTGCACATGGGCGCCCACTAAAAAAAATAAACGAAATATCACGAACATCAGACGATTCCTGCCACACCTTAAATGCCAGCCAGTCAAGCTCATGCTGCTTCTCACCAGCCGTTCCCAGCGCGTCTACAGCACCACAGACATCGGGGCTCCGGGCTTTCCCTGACCAACAGGGCTTCGACGTTTACCACCAGCTGCACCTGGGCGCCCACTGAAATAAAACCCCGAAAAATCACGAACGTCGGACAATTGCTCCCACACCGAAATTGCCAGCCAGTCAAGCTGTAGGTGCTCCTCACCTTCCATTCCCAGCGCATCTACAGCACCACAGACATCGGGGCTCCGGGCGTTCCCTGACCAACAGGGCTTAGAAGTTTATTACCAGCTGAACCTAGGCGCCCACTGGAAAAAAAATCCCCAAATATCATGAACGTCGGACGATTTCTCTCACACCAAAAGTGCCAGCCACTCAAGCTCTTGCTACCCCTCACCGGCCATTCCCAGCGCATCTACAGCACCACAGACATCGGGGCTCCGGGCTTTCCCTGACCAACAGGGCTTCGACGTTTACCACCAGCTGCACCTGGGCTCCCACTGAAATAAAACCCCGAAAAATCACGAACGTCGGACGATTGCTCCCACACCAAAAGTGCCAGCAACTCAAGCTCTTGCTACCGCTCACCGGCCATTCCCAGCGCATCTACAGCACCACAGATATCGGGGCTCCGGGCTTTCCCTGACAAACAGGGCTTCGACATTTACCACCAGCTGCACCTGGGCGCCCACTGAAATAAAACCCCGAAAAATCACGAACATCGGACGATTGCTCCCACACCAAAAGTGCCAGCAACTTAAACTCTTGCTGCTACTCACCGGACTTTGGCAGTGCATCTACAGCACCACAGACATCGGGGTTCTGCGCTTTCCCTGACCAACAGGGCTTCGACGTTTACCACCAGCTGAAATTGGGCGCCCGCTGAAAAAAATAAAAGAAAAATCACGAACGTCGGACGATTCCTCCCACAGCAAAAGTGCCAGCAAGTCAAGCTCTTGCTGCTCCTCACCAGCCATTCCCAGCGCATCTACAGCGCCACAGACATCGCGGCTCCGGGCTTTCCCTGACCAACAGGGCTTCGACGTTTACCACCAGCTGCACCTGGTTGCCCACTGAAAAAAAAACCCTGAAAAATCAAAAACGTCGGACGATTGATCCCACACCGAAAGTGCCAGCCAGTCAAGCTCTTGCTGCTTCCAACCAGCCATTTCCAGCGCATCTACAGCGCCACAGACATCGGGGCTCCGGGCTTTCCCTGACGAACCGGGCTTCGACATTTACCACCAGCTGCACCTGGGTGCCCACTGAAAAAAAAACCCCGAAAAATCACGAACGTCGGACGATTGCTCCCACACCAAAAGTGCCAGCCAGTCAAGCTCTTGCTGCTCCTCACCGGAATTTGGCAGCCCATCTACAGCACCACAGACATCGGGGCTCCGGGCTTTCCCTGACCAACAGGGCTTCGACGTTTACCACCCGCTGCACATGGGCGCCCACTAAAAAAAATAAACGAAATATCACGAACATCAGAGTATTCCTGCCACACCTTAAATGCCAGCCAGTCAAGCTCATGCTGCTTCTCACCAGCCATTCCCAGCGCATCTACAGCACCACAGATATCGGGGCTCCGAGCTTTCCCTGACCAAGAGGGCTTCGACGTTTACCACCAGCTGAACCTGGGCGCCCAGTGAATAAAAATCCCCCAAAATCACAAACGTCCGACGATTGCTCCCACACCCAACGTGCCAGACAGTCAAGCTCTTGCTGCTCCTCACCAGCCATTCCCAGCGCATCTAGAGCACCACAGACATCGGGGCTCCGGGCATTCCCTGACCAACAGGGCTTCAACATTTACCACCAGCTGCACCTGGGCGCCCACTGAAATAAAACCCCGAAAAATCACGAACGTCGGACGATTGCACCCACACAGAAAGTGCCAGCCAGTCAAGCTCATGCTGCTCCTCACCTCCCATTCCCAGCGCATCTACAGCACCACAGACATCGGGGCTCCGGGCTTTCCCTGACCAACAGGGCTTAGAAGTTTACCACCAGCTGAACCTGGGCGCCCAGTGAATAAAAATCCCCAAAAATCACAAACGTCCGACGATTGCTCCCACACCAAAAGTGCCAGCAACACAAGCTCTTGCTGCTCCTCACCGGCCATTGGCAGCGCATCTACAGCACCACAGACATCGGGGCTCCGGGCTTTCGCTGACAAACAGGGGTTCGACGTTTACCACCAGCTGCACATGGGCGCCCACTGAAAAAAAACCCCGAAAAATCACAAATGTTGGACGATTCCTGCCACACCTTAAATGCCAGCTTGTCAAGCTCTTGCTGCTCCTCACCGCACATTCCCAGCGCATCTACAGCACCACAGACATCGGGGCTCTGGACTTTCCCTGACCAACAGGGCTTTGACTGTTACCACCAGCTGCACCTGGGCTCCCACTGAAAAAAATAAACGAAAAATAACAAAAGTCGGACGATTGCTCCCACAGCGAAAGTGCCAGCCAGTCAAGCTCTTGCTGCTCCTCACCGGCCATTGGAGGCGCATCTACAGCACCACAGACATCGGGGCTCCGGGCTTTCCCTGACCAACACGTCTTCGACGTTTACCACCCGCTGCACCTGGGCTCCCACTGAAAAGAACCCCGAAAAATCACAAACGTCGGACGATTGCTCCCACACCAAAAGTGCCAGCCAGTCAAGCTCTTCCTGCTCCTCACCGGGCATTGGCAGTGCATCTACAGCACCACAGATATCAGGGCTCCGGGCTTTCCCTGACTAACAGGGATTCGACGTTTACCACCCGCTGCACCTGGGCTCCCACTGAAAAGAACCCCGAAAAATCACGAACATCGGACGATTACTCCCACACCGAAAGTGCCAGCAACTCAAGCTCTTGCTGCTACTCACCGGCCATTCCCAGCGCATCTACAGCACTACAGACATCGGGGCTCCGGGCTTTCCCTGACCAACAGGGCTTCGACGTTTACCACCAGCTGCAGCTGGGCGCACACTGAAAAAAAACCCTGAAACATCAAAAACGTCGGACGATTGCTCCCACACCGAAAGTGCCAGCCTGTCAAGCTCTTGCTGCTCCTCACCAGCCATTCCCAGCGCATCTACAGCACCACAGACATCGGGGCTCCGGGCTTTCGCTGACCAACAGGGCTTCGACGTTTACCACCAGCTGCAGCTGGGCGCACACTGAAAAAAAACCCTGAAACATCAAAAACGTCGGACGATTGTTCCCACATTGAAAGTGCCAGCCTGTCAAGCTCTTGCTGCTCCTCACCGGACATTCCCAGCGAATCTACAGCACCACAGACATCGGGGCTCTACGCTTTCCCTGACCAACAGGGCTTCGACGTTTACCACCCGCTGCACCTGGGCGCCCACTGAAATAAAACCCCGAAAAATCACGAACGTCGGACAATTGCTCCCACACCGAAAGTGCCAGCAACTCAAGCTCTTGCTGCTACTCACCGGACTTTGGCAGTGCATCTACAGCACCACAGACATCGGGGTTCTCCGCTTTCCCTGAACAACAGGGCTTCGACGTTTACCACCAGCTGCACCTGGGCGCCCACTGAAAAAAATAAATGAAAAATCACGAACGTCGGACGATTGCTCCCACACCAAAAGTGCCAGCCAGTCAAGCTCTTGCTGCTCCTCACCGGCCATTCCCAGCGCATCTACAGCACCACAGACATCGGGGCTCCGGGCTTTCCCTGACCAACAGGGCTTCGACGTTTACCACCAGCTGAACCTGGGCTCCCACTGAAAAGAACACCGAAAAATCACGAACGTCGGACGATTACTCCCACACCGAAAGTGCCAGCAACTCAAGCTCCTGCTGCTCCTCACCGGCCATTCCCAGCGCATCTACAGCACCACAGACATCGGGGCTCTGGGCTTTCCCTGACCAACAGGGCTTCGACGTTTACCACCAGCTGCACCTGGGCTCCCACTGAAAAAAAACCCCGAATAATCACAAACATCGGACTATTGCTCCCACACCAAAAGTGCCAGCCAGTCAAGCTCTTGCTGCTCCTCACAGGCCATTCCCAGCGCATCTACAGCACCACAGACATCGGGGCTCCGGGCTTTCCCTGACCAACAGGGCTTCGACGTTTACCACCCGCTGCACCTGGGCGCCCACTGAAAAAAATAAACGAAAAATCACAAACGTCGGACGATTGCTCCCACACCGAAAGTGCCAGCCAGTCAAGCTCTTGCTGCTCCTCACCGGCCATTGCCAGCCCATCTACAGCACCACAGACATCGCGGCTCCGGGCTTTCCCTGATGAACAGGGCTTCGACATTTACCATCAGCTGCACCTGGGCGCCCACTGAAAGTAAAACCCCGAAGAATCACGAACGTCGGACGATTGCTCGCACACCGAAAGTGCCAGCCAGTCAAGCTCTTGCTGCTCCTTACCGGCCATTGCCAGCCCATCTACAGCACCACAGACATCGGGGCTCTGGGCTTTCCCTGATGAACAGGGCTTCGACATTTACCATCAGCTGCACCTGGGCGCCCACTGAAAGTAAAACCCCGAAAAATCACGAACGTCGGACGATTCCTCCCACACCGAAAGTGCCAGCAACTCAAGCTCTTGCTGGTACTCACCGGACTTTGGCAGTGCATCTACAGCACCACAGACATCGGGGCTCCGGGCTTTCCCTGACCAACAGGGCTTCGACATTTACCACCAGCTGCACCTGGTCACCCACTGAAATAAAACCCCCAAAAATCACGAACGTCGGACGATTGCTCCCACACCGAAAGTGCCAGCCAGTCAAGCTCTTGCTGCTCCTCACCGGACTTTGGCAGTGCATCTACAGCACCACAGACATCGGGGCTCCGGGCTTTCCCTGACCAACAGGGCTTCGACGTTTACCACCAGCTGCACCTGGGATCCCACTGAAAAAAACCCCGAATAATCACAAACATCGGACTATTGCTCCCACACCAAAAGTGCCAGCCAGTCAAGCTCTTGCTGCTCCTCACCGGCCATTCCCAGCGCATCTACAGCACCACAGACATCGGGGCTCCGGGCTTTCCCTGACCAACAGGGCTTCGACGTTTACCACCAGCTGCACCTGGGCGCCCACTGAAATAAAACCCCGAAAAATCACGAACGTCGGACGATTGCTCCCACACCAAAAGTGCCAGCAACTCAAGCTCTTGCTGCTACTCACCGGACTTTGGCAGTGCATCTACAGCACCACAGACATCGGGGCTCCGGACTTTCCCTGATCAACTGGGCTTCGACGTTTACCACCAGCTGCACCTGGGCGCCCACTGAAATAAAACCCCGAAAAATCACGAACGTCGGACGATTGCTCCCACACCGAAAGTGCCAGCAACTCAAGCTCTTGCTGCTACTCACCGGACTTTGGGAGTGCATCTACAGCACCACAGACATCGGGGTTCTACGCTTTCCCTGACCAAGAGGGCTTCGACATTTACCATCAGCTGCACCTGGGCGCCCACTGAAAAAAATAAACGAAAAATCATGAACATCGGACGATTGCTCCCACACCGAAAGTGCCAGCCAGTCAAGCTCTTGCTGCTCCTCACCGGCCATTCCCAGCGCATCTACAGCACCACAGACATCGGGGCTCCGGGCTTTCCCTGACCAACAGGGCTTCGACGTTTACCACCAGCTGAACCTGGGCGCCCACTGAAATAAAACCCCCAAAAATCACGAACGTCGGACGATTGTTCCCACATTGAAAGTGCCAGCCAGTCAAGCTCTTGCTGCTCCTCACCGGCCATTCGCAGCGCATCTACAGCACCACAGACATCGGGGCTCTGCGCTTTCCCTGACCAACAGGGCTTCGACGTTTACCACCAGCTGAACCTGGGCGCCCACTGAAAAAAATAAACTAAAAATCACGAACATCGGACGATTGCTCCCACACCGAAAGTGCCAGCCAGTCAAGCTCTTGCTGCTCCTCACCGGACTTTGGCAGTGCATCTACAGCACCACAGACATCGGGGCTCCGGGCTTTCCCTGACCAACAGGGCTTCGACATTTACCACCAGCTGCACCTGGGCGCCCACTGAAATAAAACCCCGAAAAATCACGAACGTCGGACGATTGCTCCCACAACGAAAGTGCCAGCAACTCAAGCTCTTGCTCCTACTCACCGGACTTTGGCAGCGCATCTACAGCACCACAGACATCGGGGCTCTGGGCTTTCCCTGACCAACAGGGCTTCGACGTTTACCACCAGCTGCACCTGGGCGCCCACTGAAAAAAAACCCCGAAAAATCACGAACGTCGGACGATTGTTCCCACACCGAAAGTGCCAGCAACACAAGCTCTTGCTGCTCCTCACCGGCCATTCCCAGCGCATCTACAGCACCACAGACATCGGGGCTCCGGGCTTTCCCTGACCAACAGGCCTTCGACATTTACCACCAGCTGCACCTGGGCGCCCACTGAAATAAAACCCCGAAAAATCACGAACGTCGGACGATTGCTCCCACACTGAAAGTGCCAGCAACTCAAGCTCTTGCTGCTACTCACCGGCCATTCCCAGCGCATCTACAGCACCACAGACATCGGGGCTCCGGGCTTTCCCTGACCAACTGGGCTTCGACGTTTACAACCAGCTGAACCTGGGCGCCCACTGAAATAAAACCCCCAAAAATCACGAACGTCGGACGATTGCTCCCACACCAAAAGTGCCAGCCAGTCAAGCTCTTGCTGCTCCTCACCGGACTTTGGGAGCGCATCTACAGCACCACAGACATCGGGGCTCCGGGCTTTCCCTGACCAACAGGGCTTCGACGTTTACCACCAGCTGCACCTGGGCTCCCACTGAAAAAACACCCCGAATAATCACAAACATCGGACTATTGCTCCCACACCAAAAGTGCCAGACAGTCAACCTCTTGCTGCTCCTCACCGGCCATTGGCAGCGCATCTACAGCACCACAGACATCGGGGCTCCGGGCTTTCCCTGACCAACAGGGCTTCGACGTTTACCACCAGCTGAACCTGGGCGCCCACTGAAAAAAATAAACTAAAAATCACGAACATCGGACGATTGCTCCCACACCGAAAGTGCCAGCCAGTCAAGCTCTTGCTGCTCCTCACCGGCCATTGGCAGCGCATCTACAGCACCACAGACATCGGGGCTCCGGGATTTCCCTGACCAACAGGGCTTCGACATTTACCACCAGCTGCACCTGGGTGCCCACTGAAATAAAACCCCGAAAAATCACGAACGTCGGACGATTGCTCCCACACCGAAAGTGCCAGCAACTCAAGCTCTTGCTGTTCCTCACCGGCCATTCCCAGCGCATCTACAGCACCACAGACATCGGGGCTCCGGGCTTTCCCTGACCAACAGGGCTTCGACGTTTACCACCAGCTGAACCTGGGCGCCCACTGAAAAAAAACCCTGAAAAATCACAAACATCGCACGATTGCTCCCACACCGAAAGTGCCAGCCAGTCAAGCTCTTGCTGCTCCTCACCGGCCATTCCCAGCGCATCTACAGCACCACAGACATCGGGGCTCCGGGCTTTCCCTGACCAACTGGGCTTCGACGTTTACCACCCCCTGCACCTGGGCGCCCACTGAAAAAAATAAACGAAAAATCACGAACGTCGGACGATTGCTCCCACAACGAAAGTGCCAGCCTGTCAAGGTCTTGCTGCTCCTCACCGGCCATTCCCAGCGCATCTACAGCACCACAGACATCGGAGCTCCGGGCTTTCCCTGACCAACAGGGCTTCGACGTTTACCACTCGCTGCACCTGGGCTCCCACTGAAAAGAACCCCGAAAAATCACGAATGTCGGACGATTGCTCCCACACCGAAAGTGCCAGCAACACAAGCTCTTGCTGCTCCTCACCGGCCATTCCCAGCGCATCTACAGCACCACAGACATCGGGGCTCCGGGCTTTCCCTGACGAACAGGGCTTCGACGTTTACCACCAGCTGAACCTGGGCGCCCACTGGAAAAAAAACCCGAAAAATCACGAACGTCGGACGACTGCTCCCACACCCAAAGTGCCAGCCAGTCAAGCTCTTGCTGCTCCTCACCGGCCACTGGCAGCGCATCTACAGCACCACAGACATCGCGGCTCCGGGCTTTCCCTGACCATCAGGGCTTCGACATTTACCACCAGCTGAACCTGGGCCCCCACTGAAATAAAACCCCGAAAAATCACGAACGTCGGACGATTGCTCCCACAACGAAAGTGCCAGCAACTCAAGCTCTTGCTGCTACTCACCGGACCTTGGCAGCGCATCTACAGCACCACAGACATCGGGGCTCCGGGCTTTCCCTGACCAACAGGGCTTCGACGTTTACCACCAGCTGAACCTGGGCGCCCACTGAAAGTAAAACCCCGAAAAATCATGAACGTCGGACGATTGCTCCCACACCGAAAGTGCCAGCCAGTCAAGCTCTTGCTGCTCCTCACCGCCCATTCCCAGCGCATCTACAGCACCACAGACATCGGGGCTCCGGGCTTTCCCTGACGAACAGGGCTTCGACGTTTACCACCAGCTGAACCTGGGAGCCCAGTGAAATAAAACCCCGAAAAATCACGAACGTCGGACGATTCCTCCCACACCGAAAGTGCCAGCAACTCAAGCTCTTCCTGCTCCTCACCGGCCATTCCCAGCGCATCTACAGCACCACAGACATCGGGGCTCTGGGCTTTCCCTGACCAACAGGCCTTCGACGTTTACCACCAGCTGCACCTGGGCTCCCACTGAAAAGAACCCCGAAAAATCACGAACGTCGGACGATTGCTCCCACACCAAAAGTGCCAGACAGTCAAGCTCTAGCTGCTGAACACCGGCCATTCCCAGCGCATCTACAGCACCACAGACATCGGGGCTCCGGGCTTTCCCTGACCAACTGGGCTTCGACGTTTACCACCAGCTGAACCTGGGCGCCCACTGAAATAAAACCCCGAAAAATCACGAACGTCGGACGATTGCTCCCACACCCAAAGTGCCAGCCAGTCAAGCTCTTGCTGCTCCTCAGCGGCGATTGGCAGCACATCTACAGCACCACAGACATCGGGGCTGTGGGCTTTCCCTGACCAACAGGGCTTCGACGTTTACCACCAGCTGAACCTGGGCGCCCACTGGAAAAAAAACCCGAAAAATCACGAACGTCGGACGATTGCTCCCACAACGAAAGTGCCAGCAACTCAAGCTCTTGCTGCTCCTCACCGGCCATTGGCAGCACATCTACAGCACCACAGACATCGGGGCTCCGGGCTTTCCCTGACCATCAGGGCTTCGACATTTACCACCAGCTGCACCTGGGCTCCCACTGAAATAAAACCCCGAAAAATCACGAACGTCGGACGATTGCTCCCACAACGAAACTGCCAGCAACTCAAGCTCTTGCTGCTACTCACCGGACTTTGGCAGTGCATCTACAGCACCACAGACATCGGGGCTCTAGGCTTTCCCTGACGAACAGCGTTCGACGTTTACCACCAGCTGCACCTGGGCGGCCACTGAAAAAAATAAACGAAAAATCATGAATATCGGACGATTGCTCCCACACCGAAACTGCCAGCAACTCAAGCTCTTGCTGCTACTCACTGCCCATTGGCAGGGCATCTACAGCACCACAGACATCGGGGCTCCGAGCTTTCCCTGACCAACAGGGCTTCGACGTTTACCACCAGCTGAACCTGGGCGCCCACTGAAAAAAATAAACTAAAAATCACGAACATCGGACGATTGCTCCCACACCGAAAGTGCCAGCCAGTCAAGCTCTTGCAGTTCCTCACCGGCCACTGGCAGCGCATCTACAGCACCACAGACATCGGAGCTCCGGGCTTTCCCTGACCAACAGGGCTTCGACGTTTACCACTCGCTGCACCTGGGCTCCCACTGAAAAGAACCCCGAAAAATCACGAACGTCGGACGATTGCTCCCACACCGAAAGTGCCAGCCTGTCAAGCTCTTGCTGCTCCTCACCGGCCATTCCCAGCGCATCTACAGCACCACAGACATCGGGGCTCCGGGCTTTCCCTGACGAACAGGGCTTCGACGTTTACCACCAGCTGAACTTGGGCGCCCACTGGAAAAAAAACCCGAAAAATCACGAACGTCGGACGATTATTCCCACATTGAAAGTGGCAGCCAGTCAAGCTCTTGCTGCTCCTCACCGGCCATTGGCAGCGCATCTACAGCACCACAGACATCGGGGCTCCGGGCTTTCCCTGACCATCAGGGCTTCGACATTTACCACCAGCTGCACCTGGGCGCCCACTGAAATAAAACCCCGAAAAATCACGAACGTCGGACGATTGCTCCCACACCGAAAGTGCCAGCAACTCAAGCTCTTGCTGCTACTCACCGGACTTTGGCAGTGCATCTACAGCACCACAGACATTGGGTTTCTGCGCTTTCCCTGACCAACAGGGCTTCGACATTTACCACCAGCTGAACCTGGGCGCCCACTGAAAAAAATAAACTAAAAATCACGAACGTCGGACGATTGCTCCCACACTGAAAGTGCCAGCAACTCAAGCTCTTGCTGCTACTCACCTCCCATTCCCAGCGCATCTACAGCATCACAGACATCGGGGCTCCGGGCTTTCCCTGACCAACTGGGCTTCGACGTTTACCACCAGCTGAACCTGGGCGCCCACTGAAATAAAACCCCCAAAAATCACAAACGTCGGACTATTGCTCCCACACTGAAAGTGCCAGCCAGTCAAGCTCTTGCTGCTCCTCACCGGCCATTCCCAGCGCATCTACAGCACCACAGACATCGGGGCTCCGGGCTTTCCCTGACCAACAGGGCTTCGACATTTACCACCAGCTGCACCTGGGCGCCCAGTGAAAAAAAAACCCCAAAAATCACGAACGTCAGACGATTGCACCCACATCGAAAGTGCCAGCATGTCAGCCTCTTGCTGCTCCTCACCGGCTATTGGCAGCGCATCTACAGCACCACAGACATCGGGGCTCCGGGATTTCCCTGACCAACAGGGCTTCGACGTTTACCACCAGCTGCACCTGGTTACGCACTGAAAAAAAACCCTGAAAAATCAAAAACGTCGGACGATTGCTCCCACACCGAAAGTGCCAGCCAGTCAAGCTCTTGCTGCTCCTCACCGGCCATTCCCAGCGCATCTACAGCACCACAGACATCGGGGCTCTGGGCTTTCCCTGACGAACAGGGCTTCGACATTTACCACCAGCTGCACCTGGGCGCCCACTGAAAAAAATAAACGAAAAATCACAAATGTCGGACGATTCCTGCCACACCTTAAATGCCAGCCTGTCAAGCTCTTGCTGCGCCTCACCGCCCATTCCCAGCGCATCTACAGCACCACAGACATCAGGGCTCTGGACTTTCCCTGACGAACACGGCTTCGACGTTTACCACCCGCTGCACCTGGGCGCCCACTGAAAAAAATAAATGAAAAATCACAAACGTCGGACGATTGCTCCCACACCGAAAGTGCCAGCCAGTCAAGCTCTTGCTGCTCCTCACCAGACTTTGGCAGTGCATCTACAGCACCACAGACATTGGGGTTCTGCGCTTTCCCTGAACAACAGGGCTTCGACGTTTACCACCAGCTGAACCTGGGCGCCCACTGAAAAAAAACCCCGAAAAATCACGAACGTCGGACGATTGCTCCCACACCGAAAGTGCCAGACAGTCAAGCTCTTGCTGCTCCTCACCAGACTTTGGCAGTGCATCTACAGCACCACAGACATTGGGGTTCTGCGCTTTCCCTGAACAACAGGGCTTCGACGTTTACCACCAGCTGAACCTGGGCGCCCACTGAAAAAAAACCCCGAAAAATCACGAACGTCGGACGATTGCTCCCACACCGAAAGTGCCAGACAGTCAAGCTCTTGCTGCTCCTCACCGGCCATTGGCAGCTCATCTACAGCATCACAGATATCGGGGCTGCGGGCTTTCCGTGACCAACAGGGCTTCGACGTTTACCACCAGCTGAACCTGGGCGCCCACTGAAAGTAAGACCCTAAAAAATCACGAACGTCGGACGATTGCTCCCACACCGAAAGTGCCAGCCAGTCAAGCTCTTGCTGCTCCTCACCGGCCATTCCCAGCGCATCTACAGCACCACAGACATCGCGGCTCCGGGCTTTCCCTGACCAACAGGGCTTCGACATTTACCACCAGCTGCACCTGGTTACCCACTGAAAAAAAACCCTGAAAAATCAAAAACGTCGGACGATTGCTCCCACACCAAAAGTGCCAGCAACTCAAGCTCCTGCTGCTACTCACCGGACTTTGGCAGTGCATCTACAGCACCACAGACATCGGGGTTCTGCGCTTTCCCTGACCAACAGGGCTTCGACGTTTACCACCAGCTGCACCTGGGCGCCCACTGAAAAAAATAAACGAAAAATCACAAACGTCGGACGATTGCTCCCACACCGAAAGTGCCAGCCAGTCAAGCTCTTGCTGCTCCTCACCGGCCATTCCCAGCGCATCTACAGCACCACAGACATCAGGGCTCTGGACTTTCCCTGACGAACACGGCTTTGACGTTTACCACCGGCTGCTCCTGGGCGCCCACTGAAAAGAACCCCCAAAAAATCACGAACATCGGACGATTGCTCCCACACCGAAAGTGCCAGCAACTCAAGCTCTTGCTGCTCCTCAACTCCCATTCCCAGCGCATCTACAGCACCACAGACATCGGGGCTCTGGGCTTTCCCAGACAAACAGGGCTTCGACATTTACCACCAGCTGCACCTGGGCTCCCACTGAAAAGAACCCCGAAAAATCACGAACGTCGGACGATTGCTCCAACACCAAAAGTGCCAGTCAGTCAAGCTCTTACTGCTCCTCACCGGCCATTGGCAGCGCATCTACAGCACCACAGACATCGGGGCTCCGGGCTTTCCCTGACGAACCAGGCTTCGACGTTTACCACCAGCTGCACCTGGGTGCCCCCTGAAAAAAATAAACGAAGAATCAAGAACATCGGACGATTGCTCCCACACCGAAAGTGCCAGCAACTCAAGCTCCTGCTGCTACTCACCGGACTTTGGCAGTGCATCTACAGCACCACAGACGTCGGGGTTCTGCGCTTTCCCTGACCAACAGGGCTTCGACATTTACCACCAGCTGAACGTGGGCGCCCACTGAAAAAAATAAACGAAAAATCACAAACGTCGGACGATTGCTCCCACACCGAAAGTGCCAGCCAGTCAAGCTCTTGCTGCTCCTCACCGGACTTTGGCAGCGGATCTACAGCACCACAGACATTTGGGCTCCTGGCATTCCCTGACCAACAGGGCTTCGACGTTTACCACCAGCTGCACCTGGGCGCCCACTGAAAAAGAAAACCCAAAAATCACAAATGTCGGACGATTCCTGCCACACCTTAAATGCCAGCCTGTCAAGCTCTGGCTGCCCCTCACCGCCCATTCCCAGCGCATCTACAGCACCACAGACATCGGGGCTCCGGGCTTTCCCTGACCAACAGGCCTTCGACGTTTACCACCAGCTGCACCTGGGCTCCCACTGAAAAGAACCCCGAAAAATCACGAACGTCGGACGATTGCTCCCACACCAAAAGTGCCAGACAGTCAAGCTCTAGCTGCTGAACACCGGCCATTCCCAGCGCATCTACAGCACCACAGACATCGGGGCTCCGGGCTTTCCCTGACCAACTGGGCTTCGACGATTACCACCAGCTGAACCTGGGCGCCCACTGAAATAAAACCCCGAAAAATCACGAACGTCCGACGATTGCTCCCACACCCAAAGTGCCAGCCAGTCAAGCTCTTGCTGCTCCTCAGCGGCGATTGGCAGCACATCTACAGCACCACAGACATCGGGGCTCCGGGCTTTCCCTGACCAACAGGGCTTCGACGTTTACCACCAGCTGAACCTGGGCGCCCACTGGAAAAAAAACCCGAAAAATCACGAACGTCGGACGATTGCTCCCACAACGAAAGTGCCAGCAACTCAAGCTCTTGCTGCTCCTCACCGGCCATTGGCAGCACATCTACAGCACCACAGACATCGGTGCTCCGGGCTTTCCCTGACCATCAGGGCTTCGACATTTACCACCAGCTGCACCTGGGCTCCCACTGAAATAAAACCCCGAAAAATCACGAACGTCGGACGATTGCTCCCACAACGAAACTGCCAGCAACTCAAGCTCTTGCTGCTACTCACCGGACTTTGGCAGTGCATCTACAGCACCACAGACATCGGGGCTCCAGGCTTTCCCTGACGAACAGCGTTCGACGTTTACCACCAGCTGCACCTGGGCGCCCACTGAAAAAAATAAACGAAAAATCATGAATATCGGACGATTGCTCCCACACCGAAACTGCCAGCAACTCAAGCTCTTGCTGCTACTCACTGCCCATTGGCAGGGCATCTACAGCACCACAGACATCGGGGCTCCGAGCTTTCCCTGACCAACTGGGCTTCAACGTTTACCACCAGCTGCACCTGGGCGCACACTGAAATAAAACTCCGAAAAATCACGAACGTCAGACGATTGCTCCCACAACGAAAGTGCCAGCAACTCAAGCTCTTGCTGCTACTCACCAGACTTTGGCAGTGCATCTACAGCACCACAGACATCGGGGCTCCGGGCTTTCCCTGACCAACAGGGCTTCGACGTTTACCACCAGCTGAACCTGGGCGCCCACTGAAAAAAATAAACTAAAAATCACGAACATCGGACGATTGCTCCCACACCGAAAGTGCCAGACAGTCAAGCTCTTGCTGCTCCTCACCGGCCATTGGCAGCTCATCTACAGCATCACAGATATCGGGGCTCCGGGCTTTCCGTGACCAACAGGGCTTCGACGTTTACCACCAGCTGAACCTGGGCGCCCACTGAAAGTAAAACCCCGAAAAATCACGAACATCGGACGATTGCTCCCACACCGAAAGTGCCAGCAACACAAGCTCTTGCTGCTCCTCACCGCCCATTCCCAGCGCATCTACAGTACCACAGACATCGGGGCTCTGGGCTTTCCCTGACCAACAGGGCTTCGACGTTTACTACCAGCTGAACCTGGGCGCCCACTGAAAAAAAACCCCGAAAAATCACAAACGTCGGACGATTGCTCCCACACCGAAAGTCCCAGCCAGTCAAGCTCTTGCTGCTCCTCACCGGCCATTCCCAGCGCATCTACAGCACCACAGACATCGCGGCTCCGGGCTTTCCCTCACCAACAGGGCTTCGACATTTACCACCAGCTGCACCTGGTTACCCACTGAAAAAAAACCCTGAAAAATCAAAAACGTCAGACGATTGCTCCCACACTGAAAGTGCCAGCCAGTCAAGCTCTTGCAGTTCCTCACCGGCCACTGGCAGCTCATCTACAGCACCACAGACATCGGGGCTCCGAGCTTTCCCTGACCAACAGGGCTTCGACGTTTACCACCAGCTGCACCTGGGTGCCCACTGAAAAAAATAAACGAAGAATCAAGAACATCGGACGATTGCTCCCACACCGAAAGTGCCAGCCAGTCAAGCTCTTGCTGCTCCTCACCGGTCATTGGCAGCGCATCTACAGTACCACAGACATCGGGGCTCCGGGCTTTCCCTGACCAACAAGGCTTCGACGTTTACCACCAGCTGAACCTGGGCGCCCACTGAAAGTAAAACCCCAAAAAATCACGAACGTCGGACGATTGCTCCCACACCGAAAGTGCCAGCAACTCAAGCTCCTGCTGCTACTCACCGGACTTTGGCAGTGCATCTACAGCACCACAGACGTCGGGGTTCTGCGCTTTCCCTGACCAACAGGGCTTCGACATTTACCACCAGCTGAACCTGGGCGCCCACTGAAAAAAATAAACGAAAAATCACGAACGTCGGACGATTGCTCCCACACCGAAAGTGCCAGCCAGTCAAGCTCTTGCTGCTCCTCACCGGACTTTGGCAGCGCATCTACAGCACCACAGACATTTGGCCTCCTGGCATTCCCTGACCAACAGGGCTTCGACGTTTACCACCAGCTGCACCTAGGCGCCCACTGAAAAAGAAAACCCAAAAATCACAAATGTCGGACGATTCCTGCCACACCTTAAATGCCAGCCTGTCAAGCTCTGGCTGCCCCTCACCGCCCATTCCCAGCGCATCTACAGCACCACAGACATCGGGGCTCCGGGCTTTCCCTGACCAACAGGGCTTCGACGTTTACCACCAGCTGCACCTGGGCTCCCACTGAAAAGAACCCCCGAAAAATCACGAACATCGGTCGATTGCTCCCACACCGAAAGTGCCAGCAACACAAGCTCTTGCTGCTCCTCACCGGCCGTTCCCAGCGCATCTACAGCACCACAGACATCGGGGCTCCGGGCTTTCCCTGACCAACAGGGCTTAGACGTTTACCACGAGCTGAACCTGGGCGCCCAGTGAATAAAAATCCCCAAAAATCACAAACGTCCGACGATTGCTCCCACACCAAAAGTGCCAGCAACACAAGCTCTTGCTGCTCCTCACCGCCCATTGGCAGCGCATCTACAGCACCACAGACATCGGGGCTCCGGGCTTTCCCTGAGCAACAGGGCTTAGAAGTTTACTACCAGCTGAACTTGGGCGCCCACTGGAAAAAATATCCCCAAATATCACAAACGTCGGACGATTGCTCCCACACCGAAAGTGCCAGCCAGTCAAGCTCTTGCTGCTCCTCACCGGCCGTGGGCAGTGAATCTACAGCACCACAGACATCCCGGCTCCGGGCTTTCCCTGACGAACAGGGCTTCGACGTTTACCACCAGCTGCACCTGGGCGCCCACTGAAATAAATAAACGAAAAATCACAAACGTCGGACGATTGCTCCCACACCTGAAGTGCCAGCCAGTCAAGCTCTTGCTGCTCCTCACCAGACTTTGGCAGCGCATCTACAGCACCACAGACATCGGGGCTCCGGGCTTTCCCTGACCAACAGGGCTTCGACGTTTACCACCAGCTGCACCTCGGAGCCCGCTGAAAAAAACCCAGAAAAATCACAAACGTCGGACGATTGCTCCCACACCGAAAGTGCCAGCAACTCAAGCTCTTGCTGCTACTCACCGGACTTTGGCAGTGCATCTACAGCACCACAGACATCGGGGCTCCGGGCTTTCCCTGAACAACAGGGCTTCGACGTTTACCACCAGCTGCACCTGGGCGCCCACTGAAAAAAGTAAACGAAAAATCACGAACATCGCACGATTGCTCCCACACCGAAAGTGCCAGCCAGTCAAGCTCTTGCTGCTCCTCACCGGCCATGGGCAGCGCATCTACAGCACCACAGACATCGGGGCTCCGGGCTTTCCATGACGAACCAGGCTTCGACATTTACCACCAGCTGCACCTGGGCTCCCACTGAAAAGAACCCCCGAAAAATCACGAACATCGGACGATTGCTCCCACACCGAAAGTGCCAGCAACACAAGCTCTTGCTGCTCCTCACCGGCCGTTCCCAGCACATCTACAGCACCACAGACATCGGGGCTCCGGGCTTTCCCTGACCAACAGGGCTTCGACGTTTACCACCAGCTGAACCTGGGCGCCCACTGAAAAAAATAAACGAAAAATCACGAAGATCAGACGATTGATCCCACAACGAAAGTGCCAGCCAGTCAAGCTCTTGCTGCTCCTCACCGCCCATTCCCAGCGCATCTACAGCACCACAGACATCGGGGCTCCGGGCTTTCCCTGACCAACAGGGCTTCGACGTTTACCACCAGCTGCACCTGGGCGCCCACTGAAAAAAACCCCGAAAACTCACGAACGTCGGACGATTCCTCCCACACCGAAAGTGCCAGCATGTCAGCCTCTTGCTGCTCCTCACCGGCCATTGGCAGCGCATCTACAGCACCACAGACATCGGGACTCCGGGCTTTCCCTGACCAACAGGGCTTCGACGTTTACCACCAGCTGAACCTGGGCGCCCACTGAAAAAAAATCCCGAAAAATCACGAACGTCGGACGATTGCTCCAACACCGAAAGTGCCAGCGTGTCAAGCTGTAGCTACTCCTCACCAGCCATTGCCAGCGCATCTACAGCACCACTGACATCGGGGCTCTGGACTTTCCTTGACGAACAGGGCTTCGACGTTTACCACCAGCTGCAACTGGGCGCCAACTGAAATAAAACCCCGAAAAATCACGAACGTCGGACGATTCCTCCCACACCGAAAGTGCCAGCAACTCAAGCTCTTGCTGCTACACACCGGACTTTGGCAGTGCATCTACAGCACCACAGACATCGGGGTTCTGCGCTTTCCCTGAACAACAGGGCTTCGACGTTTACCACCAGCTGCACCTGGGTGCCCACTGAAAAAAACCGCGAAAAATCACAAACGTCGGACTATTGCTCCCACACTGAAAGTGCCAGCCAGTCAAGCTCTTGCTGCTCCTCACCGGCCATTTGCAGCGCATCTACAGCACCACAGACATCGCGGCTCTGGGCTTTCCCTGACCAACAGGCCTTCGACATTTACCACCAGCTGCACCTAGTTGGCCACTTAAAAAAAAACCCTGAAAAATCGAAAACGTCGGACAATTGATCCCACACCCAAAGTGCCAGCCAGTCAAGCTCTTGCAGTTCCTCACCGGCCACTGGCAGCTCATGTACAGCACTACAGACATCGGAGCTCCGGGCTTTCCCTGACCAACAGGGCTTCGACGTTTACCACTCGCTGCACCTAGGCTCCCACTGAAAAGAACCCCGAAATATCACGAACGTCGGACGATTGCACCCACACCGAAAGTGCCAGCAACACAAGCTCTTGCTGCTCCTCACCGGCCATTCCCAGCGCATCTACAGCACCACAGACATCGGGGCTCCGGGCTTTCCCTGACCAACTGGGCTTCAACGTTTACCACCAGCTGAACCTGGGCGCCCACTGAAATAAAACCTCCAAAAATCACGAACGTCGGACGATTGCTCCCACACCGAAAGTGCCAGACAGTCAAGCTCTTGCTGCTCCTCACCGGCCATTGGCAGCGCATCTACAGCACCACAGACATCGGGGCTCCAGGCTTTCCCTGACCAACAGGGCTTCGACGTTTACCACCAGCTGAACCTGGGCGCCCACTGAAAAAAATAAAAGAAAAATCACGAACATCGGACAATTGCTCCCACACCAAAAGTGCCAGCCAGTCAAGCTCTTGCTGCTCCTCACCGGCCATTCCCAGCGAATCTACAGCACCACAGACATCGGGGCTCCAGGCTTTCCCTGACCAACAGGGCTTCGACGTTTACCACTCGCTGCACCTGGGCTCCCACTGAAAAGAACCCCGAAAAATCACGAACGTCGGACGATTGCACCCACACCGAAAGTGCCAGCAACACAAGCTCCTGCTGTTCCTCACCGGCCATTCCCAGCGCATCTACAGCACCACAGACATCGGGGCTCCGGGCTTTCCCTGACCAACAGGGCTTCGACGTTTACCACCAGCTGCACCTGGGCGCCCACTGAAAAAAATAAACGAAAAATCACGAACATCGGACGATTGCTCCCACACCGAAAGTGCCAGCAACTCAAGCTCTTGCTGCTACTCACCGCCCATTGGCAGGGCATCTACAGCACCACAGACATCGGGGCTCCGAGCTTTCCCTGACCAACAGGGCTTCAACGTTTACCACCAGCTGCACCTGGGCGCCCACTGAAAAAAACCCCAAAAATCACGAACGTCGGACGATTGCTCCCACACCGAAAGTGCCAGCATGTCAGCCTCTTGCTGCTCCTCACCGACCATTGGCAGCGCATCTACAGCACCACAGATATCGGGGCTCCGGGCTTTCCCTGACTAACAGGGCTTCGACATTTACCACCAGCTGCACCTGGGCGCCCACTGAAATAAAACTCCGAAAAATCACGAACGTCGGACGATTGCTCCCACAACGAAAGTGCCAGCAACTCAAGCTCTTGCTGCTACTCACCAGACTTTGGCAGTGCATCTACAGCACCACATACATTGGGGTTCTGCGCTTTCCCTGACCAACAGGGCTTCGACGTTTACCACCAGCTGAACCTGGGCGCCCACTGAAAAAAATAAACTAAAAATCACGAACATCGGACGATTGCTCCCACACCGAAAGTGCCAGCCAGTCAAGCTCTTGCTGCTCCTCACCGCCCATTCCCAGCGCATCTACAGCACCACAGACATCGGGGCTCCGGGCTTTCCCTGACCAACAGGGCTTCGACGTTTACCACTCGCTGCACCTGGGCTCCCACTGAAAAAAACCCCGAAAAATCACGAACGTCGGACGATTGCACCCAAACCAAAATTGCCAGCAACACAAGCTCTTGCTGCTCCTCACCGGCCATTCCGAGCGCATCTACAGCACCACAGACATCGGGGCTCCGGGCTTTCCCTGACCAACAGGGCTTCGACGTTTACCACCAGCTGAACCTGGGCGCCCACTGGAAAACAAACCCAAAAAATCACGAACGTCGGACGATTGTTCCCACATTGAAAGTGCCAGCCAGTCAAGCTCTTGCTGCTCCTCACCGGGCATTGGCAGCGCATCTACAGCACCACAGACATCGGGACTCCGGGCTTTCCCTGACCAACTGGGCTTCGACGTTTACCACCAGCTGCACCTGGGCGCCCACTGAAAAAAATAAACGAAAAATCACGAACGTCGGACGATTGCTCCCACAACGAAAGTGCCAGCCAGTCAAGCTCTTGCTGCTCCTCACCGCCCATTCCGAACGCATCTACAGCACCACAGACATCGGGGCTCCGGGCTTTCCCTGACCAACAGGGCTTCGACGTTTACCACCCGCTGCACCTGGCCGCCCACTGAAAAAAATAAACGAAAAATCACAAACGTCGGACGATTGCTCCCACACCGAAAGTGCCAGCAACTCAAGCTCTTGCTGCTCCTCACCGGCCATTGGAGGCGCATCTACAGCACCACAGACATCGGGGCTCCGGGCTTTCCCTGACCAACAGGGCTTCGACATTTACCACCAGCTGCACGTGGGCGCCCACTGAAAAAAATAAACGAAAAATCACGAACATCGCACGATTGCTCCCACACCGAAAGTGCCAGCCAGTCAAGCTCTTGCTGCTCATCACCGGCCATTCCCAGCGCATCTACAGCACCACAGACATCGGGGCTCCGGGCTTTCCGTGACCAACAGGGCTTCGACATTTACCACCAGCTGCACCTGGGCGCCCACTGAAATAAAACCCCGAAAAATCTCGAACGTCGGACGATTGCTCCCACACCAAAAGTGCCAGCCAGTCAAGCTCTTGCTGCTCTTCACCGGACAGTGGCAGTGCATCTACAGCACCACAGACATCCCGGCTCCGGGCTTTCCCTGACCAACAGGGCTTCAACGTTTACCACCAGCTGCAACTGGGCGCCCACTGAAAAAAATAAACGAAAAATCACGAACATCGCACGATTGCTCCCACACCGAAAGTGCCAGCCAGTCAAGCTCTTGCTGCTCATCACCGGCCATTCCCAGCGCATCTACAGCACCACAGACATCGGGGCTCCGGGCTTTCCCTGACCAACAGGGCTTCGACGTTTACCACCAGCTGCACCTGGGTGCCGCCTGAAAAAAAAACTCCAAAAATCACAAATGTCGGACGATTCCTGCCACACCTTAAATGCCAGCCTGTCAAGCTCTTGCTGCTACTCACCGGACATTCCCAGCGCATCTATAGCACCACAGACATCAGGGCTCTGGAATTTCCCTGACCAACAGGCCTTCGACGTTTACCACCAGTTGAACCTGGGCGCCCACTGAAAAAAATAAACGAAAAATCTCGAACGTCGGACGATTGCTCCCACACCAAAAGTGCCAGCCAGTCAAGCTCTTGCTGCTCCTCATCGCCCATTGGCAGCGCATCTACAGCACCACAGACATCGGGGCTCCGGGCTTTCCCTGACCAACAGGGCTTCGACATTTACCACCAGCTGCACCTGGGTGCCCCCTGAAAAAAAAACCCCAAAAAACACAAATGTCGGACGATTCCTGCCACACCTTAAATGCCAGCCTGTCAAGCTCTTGCTGCTACTCACCGGCCATTCCCAGCGCATCTACAGCACCACAGACATCAGGGCTCTGGACTTTCCCTGACGAACAGGGCTTCGACGTTTACCACCAGCTGCACCTGGTTACCCACTGAAAAAAAACCCTGAAAAATCACGAACGTCGGACAATTGCTCCCACACCAAAAGTGCCAGCCAGCCAAGCTCTTGCTGCTACTCACCGCCCATTGGCAGCGCATCTACAGCACCACAGACATCGGGGCTCCGGGCTTTCCCTGACCAACAGGGCTTCAACGTTTACCACCAGCTGAACCTGGGCGCCCACTGAAATAAAACCCCGAAAAATCACGAACGTCGGACGATTGCTCCCACACCTTAAATGCCAGCCTGTCAAGCTCTTGCTGCTCCTCACCGCCCATTCCCAGCGCATCTACAGCACCACAGACATCAGGGCTCTGGACTTTCCCTGACCAACAGGGCTTCAACGTTTACCACCAGCTGAACCTGGGCGCCCACTGAAAAGAACCCCGAAAAATCACGAACGTCGGACAATTGCTCCCACACCAAAAGTGCCAGCAACTCAAGCTCTTGCTGCTCCTCAGCGGCCATTCCCAGCGCATCTACAGCACCACAGACATCGGGGCTCTACGCTTTCCCTGACCAACAGGGCTTCGACGTTTACCACCCGCTGCACCTGGGCGCCCACTGAAATAAAACCCCGAAAAATCACGAACGTCGGACAATTGCTCCCACACCGAAAGTGCCAGCAACTCAAGCTCTTGCTGCTCCTCACCGGACTTTGGCAGCGCATCTACAGCACCACAGACATCGGGGCTCCGGGCTTTCCCTGACCAACAGGCCTTCGACATTTACCACCAGCTGCACCTGGGCGCCCACTGAAATAAAACCCCGAAAAATCACGAACGTCGGACGACTGCTCCCACACCCAAAGTGCCAGCCAGTCAAGCTCTTGCTGCTCCTCACCGGACAGTGGCAGTGCATCTACAACACCACAGACATCGGGGCTCCGGGCTTTCCCTGACCAACAGGGCTTCGACGTTTACCACTCGCTGAACCTGGGCTCCCACTGAAAATAACCCCGAAAAATCACGAACGTCGGACGATTGCTCCCACACCAAAAGTGCCAGCCAGTCAAGCTCATGCTGCTTCTAACCAGCCATTCCCAGCGCATCTACAGCGCCACAGACATCGGGGCTCCGGGCTTTCCCTGACCAACAGGGCTTCGACGTTTACCACCAGCTGAACCTAGGCGCCCGCTGAAAAAAATAAAAGAAAAATCACGAACGTCGGACGATTGCTGCCACAGCAAAAGTGCCAGCCAGTCAAGCTCTTGCTGCTCCTCACCAGCCATTGGCAGCGCATCTACAGCACCACAGACATCGCGGCTCCGGGCTTTCCCTGACCAACAGGGCTTCGACGTTTACCACCAGCTGCACCTGGTTGCCCACTTTAAAAAAAACCCTGAAAAATCAAAAACGTCGGACGATTGATCCCACACCGAAAGTGCCAGCCTGTCAAGCTCTTGCTGTTCGTCACCGGCCATTAGCAGCGCATCTATAGCACCACAGACATCGGGGCTCTGGGCTTTCCCGGACCAACAGGGCTTCGACGTTTACCACCAGCTGAGCCTGGGCGCCCACTGAAAAGAACCCCGAAAAATCACAAACATCGGACGATTGCTCCCACACCGAAAGTGCCAGCCAGTCAAGCTCTTGCTGCTGCTCACCGGCCATTGGCAGCGCATGTACAGCACCACAGACATCGGGGCTCCGGGCTTTCCCTGACCAACAGGCCTTCGACGTTTACCATCAGCTGCACCTGGGCGCCCACTGAAAAAAATAACGAAATATCACGAACATCAGACGATTGCTCCCACACCGAAAGTGCCAGCAACTCAAGCTCATGCTGCTTCTCACCGGACTTTGGCAGTGCATCTACAGCACCACAGACATCGCGGCTCCGGGCTTTCCCTGACCAACAGGGCTCAGAAGTTTACCACCAGCTGAACCTGGGCGCCCACTGAAAAAAAACCCTGAAAAATTAAAAACGACGGACGATTGCTCCCACACCGAAAGTGCCAGCCAGTCAAGCTCTTGCTGCTTCTCACCGGACTTTGGCAGTGCATCTACAGCACCACAGACATCGCGGCTCCGGGCTTTCCCTGACCAACAGGGCTTCGACGTTTACCACCAGGTGCACCTGCGCTCCCACTGAAAAAAAACCCCGAAAAATCACGAACGTCGGACGATTACTCCCACACCAAAAGTGCCAGCAACTAAAGCTCCTGCTGCTACTCACCGGACATTGGCAGTGCATCTACAGCACCACAGACATCGGGGCTCCGGGCTTTCCCTGACCAACAGGGCTTCGATGTTTACCACCAGCTGCACCTGGGCGCCCACTGAAATAAAACCCCGAAAAATCACAAACGTTGGACGATTCCTGCCACACCTTAAATGCCAGCCTGTCAAGCTCTTGCTGCTCCTCACCGCCCATTCCCAGCGCATCTACAGCACCACAGACATCAGGGCTCTGGACTTTCCCTGACGATCAGGGCTTCAACGTTTACCACCAGCTGAACCTGGGCGCCCACTGAAAAGAACCCCGAAAAATCACGAACGTCGGACAATTGCTCCCACACCAAAAGTGCCAGCAACACAAGCTCTTGCTGCTCCTCAGCGGCCATGGGCAGCGCATCTACAGCGCCACAGACATCGGGGCTCCGGGCTTTCCCTGACCAACAGGGCTTCGACTGTTACCACCAGCTGCACCTGGGCTCCCACTGAAAAAAAACCCCGAATAATCACAAACGTCGGACGATTGCTCCCACACCCAAAGTGCCAGCCAGTCAAGCTCTTGCTGCTCCTCACCGGCCATTCCCAGCGCATCTACAGCACCACAGACATCGGAGCTCCGGGCTTTCCCTGACCATCAGGGCTTCGACGTTTACCACTCGCTGCACCTGGGATCCCACTGAAAAAAACCCCGAAAAATCACGAACGTCGGACGATTGCACCCAAACCGAAATTGCCAGCAACACAATCTCTTGCTGCTCCTCACCGGCCATTCCCAGCGCATCTACAGCACCACAGACATCGGGGCTCCGGGCATTCCCTGACGAACAGGGCTTCGACGTTTACCACCAGCTGAACCTGGGCTCCCACTGAAATAAAACCCCGAAAAATCACGAACGTCGGACGATTGCACCCAAACCGAAATTGCCAGCAACACAATCTCTTGCTGCTCCTCACCGGCCATTCCCAGCGCATCTACAGCACCACAGACATCGGGGCTCCGGGCATTCCCTGACGAACAGGGCTTCGACGTTTACCACCAGCTGAACCTGGGCGCCCACTGAAAAAAAAACCGCAAAAATCACGAACGTCGGACGATTGCTCCCACACCGAAAGTGCCAGCCTGTCAAGCTCTTGCTGCTCCTCACTGCCCATTCCCAGTGCATCTACAGCACCACAGACATCGGGGCTCCGGGCTTTCCCTGACCAACAGGGCTTCGACGTTTACCACCAGCTGCACCTGGGCGCCCACTGAAATAAAACCCCGAAAAATCACGAACGTCGGACGATTCCTCCCACACCGAAAGTGCCAGCAACTCAAGCTCTTGCTGCTACTCACCGGACTTTGGCAGTGCATCTACAGCACCACAGACATCGGGGTTCTGCGCTTTCCCTGAACAACAGGGCTTCGACGTTTACCACCAGCTGCACCTGGGTGCCCCCTGAAAAAAAAACCCCAAAAATCACAAATGTCAGACGATTCCTGCCACACCTTAAATGCCAGCCTGTCAAGCTCTTGCTGCTCCTCACCGTCCATTCCCAGCGCATCTACAGCACCACAGGTATCGGGGCTCCGAGCTTTCCCTGACCAACAGGGCTTCGACATTTACCACCAGCTGCACCTGGGCTCCCACTGAAATAAAACCCCGAAAAATCACGAACGTCGGACGATTGCTCCCACACCAAAAGTGCCAGCAACTCAAGCTCTTGCTGCTCCTCACCGGACTTTGGCAGTGCATCTACAGCACCACAGACATCGGGGCTCCGGGATTTCCCTGACCAACAGGGCTTCGACGTTTACCACCAGCTGAACCTGGGCGCCCACTGAAAAAAAACCCCGAAAAATCACGAACGTCGGACTATTGCTCCCACACTGAAAGTGCCAGCCAGTCAAGCTCTTGCTGCTCCTCACCGGCCATTCCCAGCGCATCTACAGCACCACAGACATCGGGGCTCCGGGCTTTCCCTGACCAACAGGGCTTCGACGTTTACCACCAGCTGCACCTAGTTGGCCACTGAAAAAAAACCCTGAAAAATCAAAAACGTCGGACGATTGATCCCACACTGAAAGTGCCAGCAACTCAAGGTCTTCCTACTCCTCACCGGCCATTGGCAGCGCATCTACAGCACCACAGACATCGGGGCTCCGGGCTTTCCCTGAACAACAGGGCTTCGACGTTTACCACCAGCTGAACCTGGGCGCCCACTGAAAGTAAAACCCCAAAGAATCACGAACGTCGGACGATTGCTCCCACACCGAAAGTGCCAGCAACTCAAGCTCCTGCTGCTCCTCACCGGCCATTCCCAGCGCATCTACAGCACCACAGACATCGGGGCTCCGGGCTTTCCCTGACCAACTGGGCTTCGACGTTTACCACCCGCTGCACCTGGGCGCCCACTGAAAGTAAAACCCCGAAGAATCACGAACGTCGGACGATTGCTCGCACACCGAAAGTGCCAGCCAGTCAAGCTCTTGCTGCTCCTCACCGCCCATTCCCAGCGCATCTACAGCACCACAGACATCGGGGCTCCGGGCTTTCCCTGATGAACAGGGCTTCGACATTTACCATCAGCTGCACCTGGGCGCCCACTGAAAGTAAAACCCCGAAAAATCACGAACGTCGGACGATTCCTCCTACACCGAAAGTGCCAGCAACTCAAGCTCTTGCTGGTACTCACCGGACTTTGGCAGTGCATCTACAGCACCACAGACATCGGGGCTCCGGGCTTTCCCTGAACAACAGGGCTTCAACGTTTACCACCAGCTGCACCTGGGCGCCCACTGAAAAAAATAAACGAAAAATCACAAACATCGGACTATTGCTCCCACACCAAAAGTGCCAGCCAGTCAAGCTCTTGCTGCTCCTCACCGGCCATTCCCAGCGCATCTACAGCACCACAGACATCGGGGCTCCGGGCTTTCCCTGACCAACAGGGCTTCGACGTTTACCACCCGCTGCACCTGGGCGCCCACGGAAAAAAAACCCCGAAAAATCACGAACGTCGGACGATTCCTCCCACACCGAAAGTGCCAGCAACTCAAGCTCTTGCTGCTACTCACCGGACTTTGGCAGTGCATCTACAGCACCACAGACATCGGGGTTCTGCGCTTTCCCTGACCAACAGGGCTTCAACGTTTACCACCCGCTGCACCTGGGCGCCCACTGAAATAAAACCCCGAAAAATCACGAACGTCCGACGATTCCTCCCACACCCAAAGTGCCAGCCTGTCAAGCTCTTGCTGCTCCTCACCGGACTTTGGCAGTGCATCTACAGCACCACAGATATCGGGGCTCCGGGCTTTCCCTGACCAACAGGGCTTCGACATTTACCACCAGCTGCAGCTGGGCGCCCACTGAAATAAAACCCCGAAAAATCACGAACGTCGGACGATTGCTCCCACACCGAAAGTGCCAGCAACTCAAGCTCTTGCTGCTACTCACCGGACTTTGGGAGTGCATCTACAGCACCACAGACATCGGGGTTCTACGCTTTCCCTGACCAAGAGGGCTTCGACATTTACCATCAGCTGCACCTGGGCGCCCACTGAAAAAAATAAACGAAAAATCATGAACATCGGACGATTGCTCCCACACCGAAAGTGCCAGCCAGTCAAGCTCTTGCTGCTCCTCACCGGCCATTCCCAGCGCATCTACAGCACCACAGACATCGGGGCTCCGGGCTTTCCCTGACCAACAGGGCTTCGACGTTTACCACCAGCTGAACCTGGGCGCCCACTGAAATAAAACCCCCAAAAATCACGAACGTCGGACGATTGTTCCCACATTGAAAGTGCCAGCCAGTCAAGCTCTTGCTGCTCCTCACCGGCCATTGGCAGCGCATCTACAGCACCACAGACATCGGGGCTCTGCGCTTTCCCTGACCAACAGGGCTTCGACGTTTACCACCAGATGAACCTGGGCGCCCACTGAAAAAAATAAACGAAAAATCACGAACATCGGACGATTGCTCCCACACCGAAAGTGCCAGACAGTCAAGCTCTTGCTGCTCCTCACCGGCCATTGGCAGCGCATCTACAGCACCACAGACATCACGGCTCCGGGCTTTCCCTGACCAACAGGGCTTCAACGTTTACCACCAGCGGCACCTGGGCGCCCACTGAAATAAAACCCCGAAAAATCACGAACGTCGGACGATTGCTCCCACACCAAAAGTGCCAGACAGTCAAGCTCTAGCTGCTGAACACCGGCCATTCCCAGCGCATCTACAGCACCACAGACATCGGGGCTCCGGGCTTTCCCTGACCAACAGGGCTTCGACATTTACCACCAGCTGCACCTGGGCGCCCACTGAAATAAAACCCCCAAAAATCACGAACGTCGGACGATTCCTCCCACACCGAAAGTGCCAGCCAGTCAAGCTCTTGCTGCTCCTCACCGGACTTTGGCAGTGCATCTACAGCACCACAGACATCGGGGCTCCGGGCTTTCCCTGACCAACAGGGCTTCGACGTTTACCACTCGCTGCACCTGGGCTCCCACTGAAAAGAACCCCGAAAAATCACGAACGTCGGACGATTGCTCCCACACCGAAAGTGCCAGCAACACAAGCTCTTTCTGCTCCTCACCGGCCATTCCCAGCGCATCTACAGCACCACAGACATCGGGGCTCCGGGCTTTCCCTGACCAACAGGGCTTCGACGTTTACCACCAGCTGAACCTGGGCGCCCACTGGAAAAAAAACCCGAAAAATCACGAACGTCGGACGATTGTTCCCACATTGAAAGTGCCAGCCAGTCAAGCTCTTGCTGCTCCTCACCGGCCATTCCCAGCGCATCTACAGCACCACAGATATCGGGGTTCTGCGCTTTCCCTGACCAACAGGGCTTCGACGTTTACCACCAGCTGAACCTGGGCGCCCGCTGAAAAAAATAAAAGAAAAATCACGAACATCGGACGATTGCTCCCACACCGAAAGTGCCAGACAGTCAAGCTCTTGCTGCTCCTCACCGGCCATTGGCAGCTCATCTACAGCACCACAGACATTGGGGCTCCGGGCTTTCCCTGACCAACAGGGCTTCGACGTTTACCACCAGCTGAACCTGGGCGCCCACTGAAAGTAAAACCCCGAAAAATCACGAACGTCGGACGATTGCTCCCACACCGAAAGTGCCAGCAACTCAAGCTCTTGCTGCTCCTCACCGCCCATTCCCAGCGCATCTACAGCACCACAGACATCGGGGCTCTGGGCTTTCCCTGACCAACAGGGCTTCGACGTTTACCACCAGCTGCACCTGGTTACCCACTGAAAAAAAACCCTGAAAAATCACGAACGTCGGACGATTGCTCCCACACCGAAAGTGCCAGCCAGTCAAGCTCTTGCTGCTCCTCACCGGCCATTCCCAGCGCATCTACAGCACCACAGATATCGGGGTTCTGCGCTTTCCCTGACCAACAGGGCTTCGACGTTTACCACCAGCTGAACCTGGGCGCCCGCTGAAAAAAATAAAAGAAAAATCACGAACATCGGACGATTGCTCCCACACCGAAAGTGCCAGCCAGTCAAGCTCTTGCTGCTCCTCACCGGCCATTCCCAGCGCATCTACAACACCACAGACATCGGGGATGTGGGCTTTCCCTGACCAACAGGGCTTCGACATTTACCACCAGCTGAACCTGGTTACCCACTGAAAAAAATCCCTGAAAAAGCAAAAACGTCGGACGATTGCTCCCACACCGAAAGTGCCAGCAACTCAAGCTCTTGCTGCTCCTCACCGGCCACTGGCAGCGCATCTACAGCACCACAGACATCGGGGCTCCGGGATTTCCCTGACCAACAGGGCTTCGACGTTTACAACCAGCTGAACCTGGGCGCCCACTGAAATAAAACCCCCAAAAATCACGAACGTCGGACGATTGCTCCCACACCAAAAGTGCCAGCCAGTCAAGCTCTTGCTGCTCCTCACCGGACTTTGGCAGCGCATCTACAGCACCACAGACATCGGGGCTCCGGGCTTTCCCTGAACAACAGGGCTTCGACATTTACCATCAGCTGCACCTGGGCGCCCACTGAAATAAAACCCCGAAAAATCACGAACGTCGGACGATTGCTCCCACACCAAAAGTGCCAGCCAGTCAAGCTCTTGCTGCTCCTCACCGGACTTTGGCAGCGCATCTACAGCACCACAGACATCGGGGCTCCGGGCTTTCCCTGAACAACAGGGCTTCAACGTTTACCACCAGCTGCACCTGGGCGCCCACTGAAAAAAATAAACGAAAAATCACGAACATCGCACGATTGCTCCCACACCGAAAGTGCCAGCAAATCAAGCTCTTGCTGCTCCTCACCGGCCATTCCCAGCGCATCTACAGCACCACAGACATCGGGGCTCCGGGCTTTCCCTGACCAACAGGGCTTCGACGTTTACCACCAGCTGCACCTGGGCTCCCACTGAAAAAACACCCCGAATAATCACAAACATCGGACTATTGCTCCCACACCAAAAGTGCCAGACAGTCAACCTCTTGCTGCTCCTCACCGGCCATTGGCAGCGCATCTACAGCACCACAGACATCGGGGCTCCGGGCTTTCCCTGACCAACAGGGCTTCGACGTTTACCACCAGCTGCACCTGGTTACCCACTGAAAAAAAACCCTGAAAAATCAAAAACGTCGGACGATTGCTCCCACACCAAAAGTGCCAGCAACTCAAGCTCTTGCTGCTCCTCACCGCCCATTCCCAGCGCATCTACAGCACCACAGACATCGGGGCTCCGGGCTTTCCCTGACGAACGGGGCTTGGACATTTACCACCAGCTGCACCTGGTTACCCACTGAAAAAAAACCCTGAAAAATCACAAATGTCGGACGATTCCTGCCACACCTTAAATGCCAGCCTGTCAAGCTCTTGCTGCTACTCACCGGCCATTCCCAGCTCATCTACAGCACCACAGACATCGCGGCTCCGGGCTTTCCCTGACCAACTGGGCTTCGACGTTTACCACCCGCTGCACCTGGGCGCCCACTGAAAAAAATAAACGAAAAATCACGAACGTCGGACGATTGCTCCCACAACGAAAGTGCCAGCCAGTCAAGCTCTTGCTGCTCCTCACCGGCCATTGGCAGCGCATCTACAGCACCACAGACATCGCGGCTCCGGGCTTTCCCTGACCAACAGGGCTTCGACATTTACCACCAGCTGCACCTGGGAGCCCACTGAAATAAAACCCCGAAAAATCACGAACGTCGGACGATTGCTCCCACAACGAAAGTGCCAGCCTGTCAAGGTCTTGCTGCTCCTCACCGGCCATTGGCAGCGCATCTACAGCACCACAGACATCGGAGCTCCGGGCTTTCCCTGACCAACAGGGCTTCGACGTTTACCACTCGCTGCACCTGGGCTCCCACTGAAAAGAACCCCGAAAAATCACGAACATCGGACGATTGCTCCCACACCGAAAGTGCCAGCAACACAAGCTCTTGCTGCTCCTCACCGCCCATTCCCAGCGCATCTACAGCACCACAGACATCGGGGCTCCGGGCTTTCCCTGACGAACAGGGCTTCGACGTTTACCACCAGCTGCACCTGGGCGCCCACTGAAAAAAATAAACGAAAAATCATGAACATCGGACGATTGCTCCCACACCGAAAGTGCCAGCAACTCAAGCTCTTGCTGCTACTCACCGCCCATTGGCAGGGCATCTACAGCACCACAGACATCGGGGCTCCGAGCTTTCCCTGACCAACAGGGCTTCAACGTTTACCACCAGCTGCACCTGGGCGCCCACTGAAAAAAACCCCAAAAATCACGAACGTCGGACGATTGCACCCACACCGAAAGTGCCAGACAGTCAAGCTCTTGCTGCTCCTCACCGGCCATTGGCAGCGCATCTACAGCACCACAGACATCGGGGCTCCGGGCTTTCCCTGACCAACAGGGCTTCGACATTTACCACCAGCTGAACCTGGGCGCCCAATGAAATAAAACTCCGAAAAATCACGAACGTCGGACGATTGCTCCCACAACGAAAGTGCCAGCAACTCAAGGTCCTGCTGCTACTCACCGGACTTTGGCAGCGCATCTACAGCACCACAGACATCGCGGCTCCGGGCTTTCCCTGACCAACAGGGCTTCGACGTTTACCACCCGCTGAACCTGGGCGCCCACTGAAAAAAATTAAAGAAAAATCACGAACGTCGGACGATTGCTCCCACAGCAAAAGTGCCAGCCAATGAAGCTCTTGCTGCTCCTCACCGGCCATTCCCAGCGCATCTACAGCACCACAGACATCGGGGCTCCGGGCTTTCCCTGACCAACAGGGCTTCGACATTTACCACCAGCTGCACCTGGTTACCCACTGAAAAAAAACCCTGAAAAATCAAAAACGTCGGACGATTGCTCCCACACTGAAAGTGTGGGCAACTCAAGCTCTTGCTGCTCCTCACCGGCTATTGGCAGCGCATCTACAGCACCACAGACATCGGGGCTCCGGGCTTTCGCTGACCAACAGGGCTTCGACGTTTACCACCAGCTGCACCTGTGCGCCCACTGAAAGTAAAACCCTGAAAAATCACGAACATCAGACAATTGCTCCCACACTGAAAGTGCCAGCCAGTCAAGCTCTTGCTGCTCCTCCCCGGCCATTCCCAGCGCATCTACAGCACCACAGACATCGGGGCTCCGGGCTTTCCCTGACCAACAGGGCTTCGACGTTTACCACCAGCTGAACCTGGGCGCCCAGTGAATAAAAATCCCCAAAAATCACAAACGTCCGACGATTGCTCCTACACTGAAAGTGCCAGCCAGTCAAGCTCTTGCTGCTGCTCACCGGCCATTGGCAGCGCATCTACAGCACCACAGACATCGGGGCTGTGGGCTTTCCCTGACCAACAGGGCTTCGACGTTTACCACCAGCTGCACCTGTGCGCCCACTGAAAGTAAAACCCCGAAAAATCACGAACGTCGGACGATTGCTCCCACACCGAAAGTGCCAGCCAGTCAAGCTCTAGCTGCTGAACACCGGCCATTCCCAGCGCATCTACAGCACCACAGACATCGGGGCTCCGGGCTTTCCCTGACCATCAGGGCTTCGACATTTACCACCAGCTGCACCTCGGCTCCCACTGAAAAGAACCCCGAAAAATCACGAACGTCGGACGATTGCTCCCACACCGAAAGTGCCAGCAACTCAAGCTCTTGCTGCTCCTCACCGGCCATTGGCAGCGCAACTACAGCACCACAGACATCGGGGCTCCGGGCTTTCCCTGACCAACAGGGCTTCGACATTTACCACCAGCTGCACCTGGTCACCCACTGAAATAAAACCCCCAAAAATCACGAACGTCGGACGATTGCTCCCACACCCAAAGTGCCAGCCAGTCAAGCTCTTGCTGCTCCTCACCGGACTTTGGCAGTGCATCTACAGCACCACAGACATCGGGGCTCCGGGCTTTCCCTGACCAACAGGGCTTCGACGTTTACCACCAGCTGCACCTGGGCTCCCACTGAAAAAACACCCCGAATAATCACAAACATCGGACTATTGCTCCCACACCAAAAGTGCCAGACAGTCAACCTCTTGCTGCTCCTCACCGGCCATTGGCAGCGCATCTACAGCACCACAGACATCGGGGCTCCGGGCTTTCCCTGACCAACAGGGCTTCGACGTTTACCACCAGCTGCACCTGGTTACCCACTGAAAAAAAACCCTGAAAAATCAAAAACGTCGGACGATTGCTCCCACACCAAAAGTGCCAGCAACTCAAGCTCTTGCTGCTCCTCACCGCCCATTCCCAGCGCATCTACAGCACCACAGACATCGGGGCTCCGGGCTTTCCCTGACGAACGGGGCTTGGACATTTACCACCAGCTGCACCTGGTTACCCACTGAAAAAAAACCCTGAAAAATCACAAATGTCGGACGATTCCTGCCACACCTTAAATGCCAGCCTGTCAAGCTCTTGCTGCTACTCACCGGCCATTCCCAGCTCATCTACAGCACCACAGACATCGCGGCTCCGGGCTTTCCCTGACCAACTGGGCTTCGACGTTTACCACCCGCTGCACCTGGGCGCCCACTGAAAAAAATAAACGAAAAATCACGAACGTCGGACGATTGCTCCCACAACGAAAGTGCCAGCCAGTCAAGCTCTTGCTGCTCCTCACCGGCCATTGGCAGCGCATCTACAGCACCACAGACATCGCGGCTCCGGGCTTTCCCTGACCAACAGGGCTTCGACATTTACCACCAGCTGCACCTGGGAGCCCACTGAAATAAAACCCCGAAAAATCACGAACGTCGGACGATTGCTCCCACAACGAAAGTGCCAGCCTGTCAAGGTCTTGCTGCTCCTCACCGGCCATTGGCAGCGCATCTACAGCACCACAGACATCGGAGCTCCGGGCTTTCCCTGACCAACAGGGCTTCGACGTTTACCACTCGCTGCACCTGGGCTCCCACTGAAAAGAACCCCGAAAAATCACGAACATCGGACGATTGCTCCCACACCGAAAGTGCCAGCAACACAAGCTCTTGCTGCTCCTCACCGCCCATTCCCAGCGCATCTACAGCACCACAGACATCGGGGCTCCGGGCTTTCCCTGACGAACAGGGCTTCGACGTTTACCACCAGCTGCACCTGGGCGCCCACTGAAAAAAATAAACGAAAAATCATGAACATCGGACGATTGCTCCCACACCGAAAGTGCCAGCAACTCAAGCTCTTGCTGCTACTCACCGCCCATTGGCAGGGCATCTACAGCACCACAGACATCGGGGCTCCGAGCTTTCCCTGACCAACAGGGCTTCAACGTTTACCACCAGCTGCACCTGGGCGCCCACTGAAAAAAACCCCAAAAATCACGAACGTCGGACGATTGCACCCACACCGAAAGTGCCAGACAGTCAAGCTCTTGCTGCTCCTCACCGGCCATTGGCAGCGCATCTACAGCACCACAGACATCGGGGCTCCGGGCTTTCCCTGACCAACAGGGCTTCGACATTTACCACCAGCTGAACCTGGGCGCCCAATGAAATAAAACTCCGAAAAATCACGAACGTCGGACGATTGCTCCCACAACGAAAGTGCCAGCAACTCAAGGTCCTGCTGCTACTCACCGGACTTTGGCAGCGCATCTACAGCACCACAGACATCGCGGCTCCGGGCTTTCCCTGACCAACAGGGCTTCGACGTTTACCACCCGCTGAACCTGGGCGCCCACTGAAAAAAATTAAAGAAAAATCACGAACGTCGGACGATTGCTCCCACAGCAAAAGTGCCAGCCAATGAAGCTCTTGCTGCTCCTCACCGGCCATTCCCAGCGCATCTACAGCACCACAGACATCGGGGCTCCGGGCTTTCCCTGACCAACAGGGCTTCGACATTTACCACCAGCTGCACCTGGTTACCCACTGAAAAAAAACCCTGAAAAATCAAAAACGTCGGACGATTGCTCCCACACTGAAAGTGTGGGCAACTCAAGCTCTTGCTGCTCCTCACCGGCTATTGGCAGCGCATCTACAGCACCACAGACATCGGGGCTCCGGGCTTTCGCTGACCAACAGGGCTTCGACGTTTACCACCAGCTGCACCTGTGCGCCCACTGAAAGTAAAACCCTGAAAAATCACGAACATCAGACAATTGCTCCCACACTGAAAGTGCCAGCCAGTCAAGCTCTTGCTGCTCCTCCCCGGCCATTCCCAGCGCATCTACAGCACCACAGACATCGGGGCTCCGGGCTTTCCCTGACCAACAGGGCTTCGACGTTTACCACCAGCTGAACCTGGGCGCCCAGTGAATAAAAATCCCCAAAAATCACAAACGTCCGACGATTGCTCCTACACTGAAAGTGCCAGCCAGTCAAGCTCTTGCTGCTGCTCACCGGCCATTGGCAGCGCATCTACAGCACCACAGACATCGGGGCTGTGGGCTTTCCCTGACCAACAGGGCTTCGACGTTTACCACCAGCTGCACCTGTGCGCCCACTGAAAGTAAAACCCCGAAAAATCACGAACGTCGGACGATTGCTCCCACACCGAAAGTGCCAGCCAGTCAAGCTCTAGCTGCTGAACACCGGCCATTCCCAGCGCATCTACAGCACCACAGACATCGGGGCTCCGGGCTTTCCCTGACCATCAGGGCTTCGACATTTACCACCAGCTGCACCTCGGCTCCCACTGAAAAGAACCCCGAAAAATCACGAACGTCGGACGATTGCTCCCACACCAAAAGTGCCAGCCAGTCAACCTCTTGCTGCTCCTCACCGGCCATTGGCAGCGCATCTACAGCACCACAGACATCGGGGCTCTGGGCTTTCCCTGACAAACAGGGCTTCGACGTTTACCACCAGCTGAACCTGGGAGCCCAGTGAAATAAAACCCCGAAAAATCACGAACGTCGGACGATTCCTCCCACACCGAAAGTGCCAGCAACTCAAGCTCTTGCTGCTCCTCACCGGCCATTCCCAGCGCATCTACAGCACCACAGACATCGGGGCTCTGGGCTTTCCCTCACCAACAGGGCTTCGACGTTTACCACCAGCTGCACCTGGGCGCCCACTGAAAAGAACCCCGAAAAATCACGAACGTCGGACGATTGCTCACACACCAAAAGTGCCAGCCAGTCAAGCTCTAGCTGCTGAACACCGGCCATTCCCAGCGCATCTACAGCACCACAGACATCGGAGCTCCGGGCTTTCCCTGACCAACAGGCCTTCGACGTTTACCACCAGCTGCACCTGGGCTCCCACTGAAAAGAACCCCGAAAAATCACGAACGTCGGACGATTGCTCCCACAACGAAAGTGCCAGCAACTCAAGCTCTTGCTGCTACTCACCGGACTTTGGCAGTGCATCTACAGCACCACAGACATCGCGGCTCCGGGCTTTCCCTGACGAACAGGGCTTCGATGTTTACCACCAGGTGCACCTGGGCGCCCACTGAAAAAAATAAACGAAAAATCATGAATATCGGACGATTGCTCCCACACCGAAACTGCCAGCAACTCAAGCTCTTGCTGCTACTCACCGCCCATTGGCAGGGCATCTACAGCACCACAGACATCGGGGCTCCGAGCTTTCCCTGACCAACAGGGCTTCAACGTTTACCACCAGCTGCACCTGGGCGCCCACTGAAATAAATCTCCGAAAAATCACGAACGTCAGACGATTGCTCCCACAACGAAAGTGCCAGCAACTCAAGCTCTTGCTGCTACTCACCAGACTTTGGCAGCGCATCTACAGCACCACAGACATCGGGGCTCCGGGCTTTCCCTGACCAACAGGGCTTCGACGTTTACCACCAGCTGCACCTGGGCGCCCACTGAAATAAAACCCCGAAAAATCACGAACGTCGGACGATTGCTCCCACAACGAAAGTGCCAGCAACTCAAGCTCTTGCTGCTACTCACCAGACTTTGGCAGTGCATCTACAGCACCACAGACATCGGGGCTCCGGGCTTTCCCTGACCAACAGGGCTTCGACGTTTACCACCAGCTGCACCTGGGCGCCCACTGAAATAAAACCCCGAAAAATCACAAACGTCGGACGATTGCTCCCACACCGAAAGTGCCAGCAACTCAAGCTCTTGCTGCTCCTCACCGGAGAGTGGCAGCGCATCTACAGCACCACAGACATCGGGGCTCCGGGCTTTCCCTGACCAACAGGGCTTCGACGTTTACCACCAGCTGCACGTGGGCGCCCACTGAAAAAAATAAACGAAAAATCATGAATATCGGACGATTGCTCCCACACCGAAACGGCGAGCAACTCAAGCTCTTGCTGCTACTCACCGCCCATTGGCAGGGCATCTACAGCACCACAGACATCGGGGCTCCGGGCTTTCCCTGACCAACAGGGCTTCAACGTTTACCACCAGCTGCACCTGGGCGCCCACTGAAAGTAAAACCCCGAAAAATCACGAACATCGGACGATTGCTCCCACACCGAAAGTGCCAGCAACACAAGCTCTTGCTGCTCCTCACCGCCCATTCCCAGCGCATCTACAGCACCACAGACATCGCGGCTCCGGGCTTTCCCTCACCAACAGGGCTTCGACATTTACCACCAGCTGCACCTGGTTACCCACTGAAAAAAAACCCTGAAAAATCAAAAACGTCAGACGATTCGTCCCACACTGAAAGTGCCAGCAACTCAAGCTCTTGCTGCTCCTCACCGGCCATTCCCAGTGCATCTACAGCACCACAGACATCGCGGCTCTGGGCTTTCCCTGACCAACAGGCCTTCGACATTTACCACCAGCTGCACCTAGTTGGTCACTGAAAAAAAACCCTGAAAAATCAAAAACGTCGGACAATTGATCCCACACCGAAAGTGCCAGCCAGTCAAGCTCTTGCAGTTCCTCACCGGCCACTGGCAGCTCATCTACAGCACCACAGACATCGGAGCTCCGGGCTTTCCCTGACCAACAGGGCTTCGACGTTTACCACTCGCTGCACCTGGGCTCCCACTGAAAAAAACCCCGAAAAATCACGAACGTCGGACGATTGCACCCAAACCGAAATTGCCAGCAACACAATCTCTTGCTGCTCCTCACCGGCCATTCCCAGCGCATCTACAGCACCACAGACATCGGGGCTCCGGGCTTTCCCTGACCAACAGGGCTTCGACGTTTACCACCAGCTGAACCTGGGCGCCCACTGGAAAAAAAACCCAAAAAATCACGAACGTCGGACGATTGTTCCCACATTGAAAGTGCCAGCCAGTCAAGCTCTTGCTGCTCCTCACCGGGCATTGGCAGCGCATCTACAGCACCACAGACATCAGGACTCCGGGCTTTCCCTGACCAACTGGGCTTCGACGTTTACCACCAGCTGCACCTGGGCGCCCACTGAAAAAAATAAACGAAAAATCACGAACATCGGACGATTGCTCCCACACCAAAAGTGCCAGCCTGTCAAGCTCTTGCTGCTACTCACCGGCCATTGGCAGGGAATCTACAGCACCACAGACATCGGGGCTCCGAGCTTTCCCTGACCAACAGGGCTTCAACGTTTACCACCAGCTGCACCTGGGCGCCCACTGAAATAAAACCCCGAAAAATCACGAACGTCGGACGATTGCTCCCACACTGAAAGTGCCAGCAACTCAAGCTCTTGCTGCTACTCACCTCCCATTCCCAGCGCATCTACAGCACCACAGACATCGGGGCTCCGGGCTTTCCCTGACGAACCGGGCTTCGACATTTACCACCAGCTGCACCTGGGTGCCCCCTGAAAAAAAAACCCCAAAAAACACAAATGTCGGACGATTCCTGCCACACCTTAAATGCCAGCCTGTCAAGCTCTTGCTGCTACTCACCGGCCATTCCCAGCGCATCTACAGCACCACAGACATCAGGGCTCTGGACTTTCCCTGACGAACAGGGCTTCGACATTTACCACCAGCTGCACCTGGGCTCCCACTGAAAAAAAACCCCGAAAAATCACAAACGTCGGACGATTGCTCCCACACCGAAAGTGCCAGCCTGTCAAGCTCTTGCTGCTCCTCACCGCCCATTCCCAGCGCATCTACAGCACCACAGACATCGGGGCTCCGGGCTTTCCCTGACCAACAGGGCTTCGACGTTTACCACTCGCTGCAGCTGGGCTCCCACTGAAAAGAACCCCGAAAAATCACGAACGTCGGACGATTGCTCCCACACCGAAAGTGCCAGCCTGTCAAGCTCTTGCTGCTCCTCACCGGACTTTGGCAGTGCATCTACAGCACCACAGACATCGGGGCTCCGGGCTTTCCCTGACCAACAGGGCTTCGACATTTACCACCAGCTGCACCTGGGTGCCCCCTGAAAAAAAACCCCAAAAATCACGAACGTCGGACGATTCCTGCCACACCTTAAATGCCAGCCTGTCAAGCTCTTGCTGCTCCTCACCGGCCATTCCCAGCGCATCTACAGCACCACAGACATCGGGGCTCTGGGCTTTCCCTGACCAACAGGCCTTCGATGTTTACCACCTACTGAACCTGGGCGCCCAGTGAATAAAAATCCCCAAAAATCACAAACGTCCGACGATTGCTCCCACACTGAAAGTGCCAGCAACTCAAGCTCTTGCTGCTACTCACCGGCCATTCCCAGTGCATCTACAGCACCACAGACATCGGGGTTCTGCGCTTTCCCTGACGAACAGGGCTTCGACATTTACCACCAGCTGCACCTGGGTGCCCCCTGAAAAAAAAACCCCAAAAATCACAAATGTCAGACGATTCCTGCCACACCTTAAATGCCAGCCTGTCAAGCTCTTGCTGCTACTTACCGGCCATTCCCAGCGCATCTACAGCACCACAGACATCAGGGCTCTGGACTTTCCCTGACGAACAGGGCTTCGACATTTACCACCAGCTGCACCTGGGCGCCCACTGAAAAAAAACCCTGAAAAATCACGAACGTCGGACGATTGCTCCCACACCAAAAGTGCCAGCCAGCCAAGCTCTTGCTGCTACTCACCGCCCATTGGCAGCGCATCTACAGCACCACAGGTATCGGGGCTCCGAGCTTTCCCTGACCAACAGGGCTTCGACGTTTACCACCAGCTGAACCTGGGCGCCCACTGAAATAAAACCCCGAAAAATCACGAACGTCGGACAATTGCTCCCACACCAAAAGTGCCAGCAACTCAAGCTCTTGCTGCTCCTCACCGGCCATTCCCAGCGCATCTACAGCACCACAGACATCGGGGCTCTACGCTTTCCCTGACCAACAGGGCTTCGACGTTTACCACCAGCTGAACCTGGGCGCCCACTGAAATAAAACCCCGAAAAATCACGAACGTCGGACGATTGCTCCCACACCGAAAGTGCCAGCAACTCAAGCTCTTGCTGCTACTCACCGGACTTTGGCAGTGCATCTACAGCACCACAGACATCGGGGTTCTCCGCTTTCCCTGAACAACAGGGCTTCGACGTTTACCACCAGCTGCACCTGGGCGCCCACTGAAAAAAATAAATGAAAAATCACGAACGTCGGACGATTGCTCCCACACCAAAAGTGCCAGCCAGTCAAGCTCTTGCTGCTCCTCACCGGCCATTCCCAGCGCATCTACAGCACCACCGACACCGGGGCTCCGGGCGTTCCCTGACCAACAGGGCTTCGACGTTTACCACCAGCTGAACCTGGGCGCCCACTGAAATAAAAGCCCGAAAAATCATGAACGTCGGACGACTGCTCCCACACCCAAAGTGCCAGCCAGTCAAGCTCTTGCTGCTCCTGACCGGACTTTGGCAGCGCATCTACAGCACCACAGACATCGGGGTTCTGCGCTTTCCCTGACCAACAGGGCTTTGACGTTTACCACTCGCTGAACCTGGGCTCCCACTGAAAAGAACCCCGAAAAATCACGAACATCGGACAATTGCTCCCACACCGAAAGTCCCAGCCAGTCAAGCTCTTGCTGCTCCTCACCGGCCATTGGCAGCGCATCTACAGCACCACAGACATCGTGGCTCCGGGCTTTCCCTGACCAACAGGGCTTCGACATTTACCACCAGCTGCACCTGGGCGCCCACTGAAATAAAACCCCGAAAAATCACGAACGTCGGACGACTGCTCCCACACCCAAAGTGCCAGCCAGTCAAGCTCTTGCTGCTCCTCACCGGACAGTGGCAGTGCATCTACAACACCACAGACATCGGGGCTCCGGGCTTTCCCTGACCAACAGGGCTTCGACGTTTACCACTCGCTGAACCTGGGCTCCCACTGAAAAGAACCCCGAAAAATCACGAACGTCGGACGATTGCTCACACACCAAAAGTGCCAGACAGTCAAGCTCTAGCTGCTGAACACCGGCCATTCCCAGCGCATCTACAGCACCACAGACATCGGGGCTCCGGGCTTTCCCTGACCAACAGGGCTTCGACGTTTACCACCAGCTGCACCTGGGCGCCCACTGAAATAAAACCCCGAAAAATCACGAACGTCCGACGATTGCTCCCACACCCAAAGTGCCAGCCAGTCAAGCTCTTGCTGCTCCTCACCGGCCATTGGCAGCGCATCTACAGCACCACAGATATCGGGGCTCCGAGCTTTCCCTGACCGACAGGGCTTCAACGTTTACCACCAGCTGCACCTGGGCGCCCACTGAAATAAAACCCCGAAAAATCACGAACGTCGGACGATTCCTCCCACACCAAAAGTGCCAGCAACTCAAGCTCTTGCTGCTACTCACCGGCCATTCCCAGTGCATCTACAGCACCACAGACATCGGGGTTCTGCGCTTTCCCTGAACAACAGGGCTTCGACATTTACCACCAGCTGCACCTGGGTGCCCCCTGAAAAAAAAACCCCAAAAATCACAAATGTCAGACGATTCCTGCCACACCTTAAATGCCAGCCTGTCAAGCTCTTGCTGCTACTTACCGGCCATTCCCAGCGCATCTACAGCACCACAGACATCAGGGCTCTGGACTTTCCCTGACGAACAGGGCTTCGACATTTACCACCAGCTGCACCTGGGCGCCCACTGAAAAAAAACCCTGAAAAATCACGAACGTCGGACGATTGCTCCCACACCAAAAGTGCCAGCCAGCCAAGCTCTTGCTGCTACTCACCGCCCATTGGCAGCGCATCTACAGCACCACAGGTATCGGGGCTCCGAGCTTTCCCTGACCAACAGGGCTTCGACGTTTACCACCAGCTGAACCTGGGCGCCCACTGAAATAAAACCCCGAAAAATCACGAACGTCGGACAATTGCTCCCACACCAAAAGTGCCAGCAACTCAAGCTCTTGCTGCTCCTCACCGGCCATTCCCAGCGCATCTACAGCACCACAGACATCGGGGCTCTACGCTTTCCCTGACCAACAGGGCTTCGACGTTTACCACCAGCTGAACCTGGGCGCCCACTGAAATAAAACCCCGAAAAATCACGAACGTCGGACGATTGCTCCCACACCGAAAGTGCCAGCAACTCAAGCTCTTGCTGCTACTCACCGGACTTTGGCAGTGCATCTACAGCACCACAGACATCGGGGTTCTCCGCTTTCCCTGAACAACAGGGCTTCGACGTTTACCACCAGCTGCACCTGGGCGCCCACTGAAAAAAATAAATGAAAAATCACGAACGTCGGACGATTGCTCCCACACCAAAAGTGCCAGCCAGTCAAGCTCTTGCTGCTCCTCACCGGCCATTCCCAGCGCATCTACAGCACCACCGACACCGGGGCTCCGGGCGTTCCCTGACCAACAGGGCTTCGACGTTTACCACCAGCTGAACCTGGGCGCCCACTGAAATAAAAGCCCGAAAAATCATGAACGTCGGACGACTGCTCCCACACCCAAAGTGCCAGCCAGTCAAGCTCTTGCTGCTCCTGACCGGACTTTGGCAGCGCATCTACAGCACCACAGACATCGGGGTTCTGCGCTTTCCCTGACCAACAGGGCTTTGACGTTTACCACTCGCTGAACCTGGGCTCCCACTGAAAAGAACCCCGAAAAATCACGAACATCGGACAATTGCTCCCACACCGAAAGTCCCAGCCAGTCAAGCTCTTGCTGCTCCTCACCGGCCATTGGCAGCGCATCTACAGCACCACAGACATCGTGGCTCCGGGCTTTCCCTGACCAACAGGGCTTCGACATTTACCACCAGCTGCACCTGGGCGCCCACTGAAATAAAACCCCGAAAAATCACGAACGTCGGACGACTGCTCCCACACCCAAAGTGCCAGCCAGTCAAGCTCTTGCTGCTCCTCACCGGACAGTGGCAGTGCATCTACAACACCACAGACATCGGGGCTCCGGGCTTTCCCTGACCAACAGGGCTTCGACGTTTACCACTCGCTGAACCTGGGCTCCCACTGAAAATAACCCCGAAAAATCACGAACGTCGGACGATTGCTCACACACCAAAAGTGCCAGCAACTCAAGCTCATGCTGCTTCTAACCAGCCATTCCCAGCGCATCTACAGCGCCACAGACATCGGGGCTCCGGGCTTTCCCTGACCAACAGGGCTTCGACGTTTACCACCAGCTGCAGCTGGGCGCCCACTGAAATAAAACCCCGAAAAATCACGAACGTCGGACGATTGCTCCCACAACGAAAGTGCCAGCCAGTCAAGCTCTTGCTGCTCCTCACCGGCCATTCCCAGCGCATCTACAGCATCACAGACATCGGGGCTCCGGGCTTTCCCTGACCAACAGGGCTTCGACGTTTACCACCAGCTGAACCTGGGCGCCCACTAAAAAAAATAAACGAAATATCACGAACATCAGACGATTCCTGCCACACCTTAAATGCCAGCCAGTCAAGCTCATGCTGCTTCTCACCAGCCGTTCCCAGCGCGTCTACAGCACCACAGACATCGGGGCTCCGGGCTTTCCCTGACCAACAGGGCTTCGACGTTTACCACCAGCTGCACCTGGGCGCCCACTGAAATAAAACCCCGAAAAATCACGAACGTCGGACAATTGCTCCCACACCGAAATTGCCAGCCAGTCAAGCTGTAGGTGCTCCTCACCTTCCATTCCCAGCGCATCTACAGCACCACAGACATCGGGGCTCCGGGCGTTCCCTGACCAACAGGGCTTAGAAGTTTATTACCAGCTGAACCTAGGCGCCCACTGGAAAAAAAATCCCCAAATATCATGAACGTCGGACGATTTCTCTCACACCAAAAGTGCCAGCCACTCAAGCTCTTGCTACCCCTCACCGGCCATTCCCAGCGCATCTACAGCACCACAGACATCGGGGCTCCGGGCTTTCCCTGACGAACAGGGCTTCGACGTTTACCACCAGCTGCACCTGGGCTCCCACTGAAATAAAACCCCGAAAAATCACGAACGTCGGACGATTCCTCCCACACCGAAAGTGCCAGCCAGTCAAGCTCTTGCTGCTACTCACCGGACTTTGGCAGTGCATCTACAGCACCACAGACATCGGGGTTCTGCGCGTTCCCTGACCAACAGGGCTTCGACGTTTACCACCAGCTGAACCTGGGCGCCCACTGAAAATAATAAAAGAAAAATCACGAACATCGGACAATTGCTCCCACACCAAAAGTGCCAGCCAGTCAAGCTCTTGCTGCTCCTCACCGGCCATTCCCAGCGCATCTACAGCACCACAGACATCGGGGCTCCGGGCTTTCCCTGACCAACAGGGCTTCGACTTTTACCACTCGCTGCACCTGGGCTCCCACTGAAAAGAACCCCGAAAAATCACGAACGTCGGACGATTGCTCCCACACCAAAAGTGCCAGCCAGTCAAGCTCTTGCTGCTGAACACCGGCCATTCCCAGCGCATCTACATCACCACAGACATCGGGGCTCCGGGCTTTCCCTGACCAACAGGTCTTAGAAGTTTACCACCAGCTGAACCTCGGCGCCCACTGAAATAAAACCCCGAAAAATCACGAACGTCCGACGATTGCTCCCACACCAAAAGTGTCAGCCAGTCAAGCTCTTGCTGCTGCTCACCGGACTTTGGCAGTGCATCTACAGCACCACAGACATCGGGGCTCCGGGCTTTCCCTGACCATCAGGGCTTCGACATTTACCACCAGCTGCACCTCGGCTCCCACTGAAATAAAAGCCCGAAAAATCACGAACGTCGGACGATTGCTCCCACAACGAAAGTGCCAGCCAGTCAAGCTCTTGCTGCTCCTCACCGCCCATTCCCAGCGCATCTACAGCACCACAGACATCGGGGCTCCGGGTTTTCCCTGACGAACAGGGCTTCGACGTTTACCACCAGCTGAACCTGGGCGCCCACTGGAAAAAAAACCCGAAAAATCACGAACGTCGGACGATTGTTCCCACATTGAAAGTGCCAGCCAGTCAAGCTCTTGCTGCTCCTCACCGGCCATTGGCAGCGCATCTACAGCACCACAGACATCGCGGCTCCGGGCTTTCCCTGACCATCAGGGCTTCGACGTTTACCACCAGCTGCACCTGGGCGCCCACTGAAATAAAACCCCGAAAAATCACAAACGTCGGACGATTGCTCCCACACCGAAAGTGCCAGCAACTCAAGCTCTTGCTGCTCCTCACCGGAGAGTGGCAGCGCATCTACAGCACCACAGACATCGGGGCTCCGGGCTTTCCCTGACCAACAGGGCTTCGACGTTTACCACCAGCTGCACGTGGGCGCCCACTGAAAAAAATAAACGAAAAATCATGAATATCGGACGATTGCTCCCACACCGAAACGGCGAGCAACTCAAGCTCTTGCTGCTACTCACCGCCCATTGGCAGGGCATCTACAGCACCACAGACATCGGGGCTCCGGGCTTTCCCTGACCAACAGGGCTTCAACGTTTACCACCAGCTGCACCTGGGCGCCCACTGAAAGTAAAACCCCGAAAAATCACGAACATCGGACGATTGCTCCCACACCGAAAGTGCCAGCAACACAAGCTCTTGCTGCTCCTCACCGCCCATTCCCAGCGCATCTACAGCACCACAGACATCGCGGCTCCGGGCTTTCCCTCACCAACAGGGCTTCGACATTTACCACCAGCTGCACCTGGTTACCCACTGAAAAAAAACCCTGAAAAATCAAAAACGTCAGACGATTCGTCCCACACTGAAAGTGCCAGCAACTCAAGCTCTTGCTGCTCCTCACCGGCCATTCCCAGTGCATCTACAGCACCACAGACATCGCGGCTCTGGGCTTTCCCTGACCAACAGGCCTTCGACATTTACCACCAGCTGCACCTAGTTGGTCACTGAAAAAAAACCCTGAAAAATCAAAAACGTCGGACAATTGATCCCACACCGAAAGTGCCAGCCAGTCAAGCTCTTGCAGTTCCTCACCGGCCACTGGCAGCTCATCTACAGCACCACAGACATCGGAGCTCCGGGCTTTCCCTGACCAACAGGGCTTCGACGTTTACCACTCGCTGCACCTGGGCTCCCACTGAAAAAAACCCCGAAAAATCACGAACGTCGGACGATTGCACCCAAACCGAAATTGCCAGCAACACAATCTCTTGCTGCTCCTCACCGGCCATTCCCAGCGCATCTACAGCACCACAGACATCGGGGCTCCGGGCTTTCCCTGACCAACAGGGCTTCGACGTTTACCACCAGCTGAACCTGGGCGCCCACTGGAAAAAAAACCCAAAAAATCACGAACGTCGGACGATTGTTCCCACATTGAAAGTGCCAGCCAGTCAAGCTCTTGCTGCTCCTCACCGGGCATTGGCAGCGCATCTACAGCACCACAGACATCAGGACTCCGGGCTTTCCCTGACCAACTGGGCTTCGACGTTTACCACCAGCTGCACCTGGGCGCCCACTGAAAAAAATAAACGAAAAATCACGAACATCGGACGATTGCTCCCACACCAAAAGTGCCAGCCTGTCAAGCTCTTGCTGCTACTCACCGGCCATTGGCAGGGAACCTACAGCACCACAGACATCGGGGCTCCGGGCTTTCCCTGACCAACAGGGCTTCAACGTTTACCACCAGCTGCACCTGGGCGCCCACTGAAATAAAACCCCGAAAAATCACGAACGTCGGACGATTGCTCCCACACTGAAAGTGCCAGCAACTCAAGCTCTTGCTGCTACTCACCTCCCATTCCCAGCGCATCTACAGCACCACAGACATCGGGGCTCCGGGCTTTCCCTGACGAACCGGGCTTCGACATTTACCACCAGCTGCACCTGGGTGCCCCCTGAAAAAAAAACCCCAAAAAACACAAATGTCGGACGATTCCTGCCACACCTTAAATGCCAGCCTGTCAAGCTCTTGCTGCTACTCACCGGCCATTCCCAGCGCATCTACAGCACCACAGACATCAGGGCTCTGGACTTTCCCTGACGAACAGGGCTTCGACATTTACCACCAGCTGCACCTGGGCTCCCACTGAAAAAAAACCCCGAAAAATCACAAACGTCGGACGATTGCTCCCACACCGAAAGTGCCAGCCTGTCAAGCTCTTGCTGCTCCTCACCGCCCATTCCCAGCGCATCTACAGCACCACAGACATCGGGGCTCCGGGCTTTCCCTGACCAACAGGGCTTCGACGTTTACCACTCGCTGCAGCTGGGCTCCCACTGAAAAGAACCCCGAAAAATCACGAACGTCGGACGATTGCTCCCACACCGAAAGTGCCAGCCTGTCAAGCTCTTGCTGCTCCTCACCGGACTTTGGCAGTGCATCTACAGCACCACAGACATCGGGGCTCCGGGCTTTCCCTGACCAACAGGGCTTCGACATTTACCACCAGCTGCACCTGGGTGCCCCCTGAAAAAAAACCCCAAAAATCACGAACGTCGGACGATTCCTGCCACACCTTAAATGCCAGCCTGTCAAGCTCTTGCTGCTCCTCACCGGCCATTCCCAGCGCATCTACAGCACCACAGACATCGGGGCTCTGGGCTTTCCCTGACCAACAGGCCTTCGATGTTTACCACCTACTGAACCTGGGCGCCCAGTGAATAAAAATCCCCAAAAATCACAAACGTCCGACGATTGCTCCCACACTGAAAGTGCCAGCAACTCAAGCTCCTGCTGCTCCTCACCGCCCATTCCCAGCGCATCTACAGCACCACAGACATCGGGGCTCCGGGCTTTACCTGACCAACACGGCTTCGACATTTACCACCAGCTGCACCTGTGCGCCCACTGAAAGTAAAACCCCGAAAAATCACGAACGTCGGACGATTGCTCCCACACCAAAAGTGCCAGCCAGTCAAGCTCTTGCTGCTCCTCACCGGAGAGTGGCAGTGCATCTACAGCACCACAGACATCGGGGCTCCGGGCTTTCCCTGACCAACAGGGCTTCGACGTTTACCACTCGCTGAACCTGGGCTCCCACTGAAAAGAACCCCGAAAAATCACGAACGTCGGACGATTGCTCCCACACCAAAAGTGCCAGACAGTCAAGCTCTAGCTGCTGAACACCGGCCATTCCCAGCGCATCTACAGCACCACAGACATCGGGGCTCCGGGCTTTCCCTGACCAACAGGGCTTCGACGTTTACCACCAGCTGCACCTGGGCGCCCACTGAAATAAAACCCCGAAAAATCACGAACGTCCGACGATTGCTCCCACACCCAAAGTGCCAGCCAGTCAAGCTCTTGCTGCTCCTCACCGGCCATTGGCAGCGCATCTACAGCACCACAGATATCGGGGCTCCGAGCTTTCCCTGACCGACAGGGCTTCAACGTTTACCACCAGCTGCACCTGGGCGCCCACTGAAATAAAACCCCGAAAAATCACGAACGTCGGACGATTCCTCCCACACCGAAAGTGCCAGCAACTCAAGCTCTTGCTGCTACTCACCGGCCATTCCCAGTGCATCTACAGCACCACAGACATCGGGGTTCTGCGCTTTCCCTGAACAACAGGGCTTCGACATTTACCACCAGCTGCACCTGGGTGCCCCCTGAAAAAAAAACCCCAAAAATCACAAATGTCAGACGATTCCTGCCACACCTTAAATGCCAGCCTGTCAAGCTCTTGCTGCTACTTACCGGCCATTCCCAGCGCATCTACAGCACCACAGACATCAGGGCTCTGGACTTTCCCTGACGAACAGGGCTTCGACATTTACCACCAGCTGCACCTGGGCGCCCACTGAAAAAAAACCCTGAAAAATCACGAACGTCGGACGATTGCTCCCACACCAAAAGTGCCAGCCAGCCAAGCTCTTGCTGCTACTCACCGCCCATTGGCAGCGCATCTACAGCACCACAGGTATCGGGGCTCCGAGCTTTCCCTGACCAACAGGGCTTCGACGTTTACCACCAGCTGAACCTGGGCGCCCACTGAAATAAAACCCCGAAAAATCACGAACGTCGGACAATTGCTCCCACACCAAAAGTGCCAGCAACTCAAGCTCTTGCTGCTACTCACCGGCCATTCCCAGCGCATCTACAGCACCACAGACATCGGGGCTCTACGCTTTCCCTGACCAACAGGGCTTCGACGTTTACCACCAGCTGAACCTGGGCGCCCACTGAAATAAAACCCCGAAAAATCACGAACGTCGGACGATTGCTCCCACACCGAAAGTGCCAGCAACTCAAGCTCTTGCTGCTACTCACCGGACTTTGGCAGTGCATCTACAGCACCACAGACATCGGGGTTCTCCGCTTTCCCTGAACAACAGGGCTTCGACGTTTACCACCAGCTGCACCTGGGCGCCCACTGAAAAAAATAAATGAAAAATCACGAACGTCGGACGATTGCTCCCACACCAAAAGTGCCAGCCAGTCAAGCTCTTGCTGCTCCTCACCGGCCATTCCCAGCGCATCTACAGCACCACCGACACCGGGGCTCCGGGCGTTCCCTGACCAACAGGGCTTCGACGTTTACCACCAGCTGAACCTGGGCGCCCACTGAAATAAAAGCCCGAAAAATCATGAACGTCGGACGATTGCTCCCACACCGAAAGTGCCAGCCAGTCAAGCTCTTGCTGCTCCTGACCGGACTTTGGCAGCGCATCTACAGCACCACAGACATCGGGGTTCTGCGCTTTCCCTGACCAACAGGGCTTTGACGTTTACCACTCGCTGAACCTGGGCTCCCACTGAAAAGAACCCCGAAAAATCACGAACATCGGACAATTGCTCCCACACCGAAAGTCCCAGCCAGTCAAGCTCTTGCTGCTCCTCACCGGCCATTGGCAGCGCATCTACAGCACCACAGACATCGTGGCTCCGGGCTTTCCCTGACCAACAGGGCTTCGACATTTACCACCAGCTGCACCTGGGCGCCCACTGAAATAAAACCCCGAAAAATCACGAACGTCGGACGACTGCTCCCACACCCAAAGTGCCAGCCAGTCAAGCTCTTGCTGCTCCTCACCGGACAGTGGCAGTGCATCTACAACACCACAGACATCGGGGCTCCGGGCTTTCCCTGACCAACAGGGCTTCGACGTTTACCACTCGCTGAACCTGGGCTCCCACTGAAAATAACCCCGAAAAATCACGAACGTCGGACGATTGCTCCCACACCAAAAGTGCCAGCCAGTCAAGCTCATGCTGCTTCTAACCAGCCATTCCCAGCGCATCTACAGCGCCACAGACATCGGGGCTCCGGGCTTTCCCTGACCAACAGGGCTTCGACGTTTACCACCAGCTGCAGCTGGGCGCCCACTGAAATAAAACCCCGAAAAATCACGAACGTCGGACGATTGCTCCCACAACGAAAGTGCCAGCCAGTCAAGCTCTTGCTGCTCCTCACCGGCCATTCCCAGCGCATCTACAGCATCACAGACATCGGGGCTCCGGGCTTTCCCTGACCAACAGGGCTTCGACGTTTACCACCAGCTGCACCTGGGCGCCCACTGAAATAAAACCCCGAAAAATCACGAACGTCGGACAATTGCTCCCACACCGAAATTGCCAGCCAGTCAAGCTGTAGGTGCTCCTCACCTTCCATTCCCAGCGCATCTACAGCACCACAGACATCGGGGCTCCGGGCGTTCCCTGACCAACAGGGCTTAGAAGTTTATTACCAGCTGAACCTAGGCGCCCACTGGAAAAAAAATCCCCAAATATCATGAACGTCGGACGATTTCTCTCACACCAAAAGTGCCAGCCACTCAAGCTCTTGCTACCCCTCACCGGCCATTCCCAGCGCATCTACAGCACCACAGACATCGGGGCTCCGGGCTTTCCCTGACGAACAGGGCTTCGACGTTTACCACCAGCTGCACCTGGGCTCCCACTGAAATAAAACCCCGAAAAATCACGAACGTCGGACGATTGCTCCCACACCAAAAGTGCCAGCAACTCAAGCTCTTGCTACCGCTCACCGGCCATTCCGAGCGCATCTACAGCACCACAGATATCGGGGCTCCGGGCTTTCCCTGACAAACAGGGCTTCGACATTTACCACCAGCTGCACCTGGGCGCCCACTGAAATAAAACCCCGAAAAATCACGAACATCGGACGATTGCTCCCACACCAAAAGTGCCAGCAACTTAAACTCTTGCTGCTACTCACCGGACTTTGGCAGTGCATCTACAGCACCACAGACATCGGGGTTCTGCGCTTTCCCTGACCAACAGGGCTTCGACGTTTACCACCAGCTGAAATTGGGCGCCCGCTGAAAAAACTAAAAGAAAAATCACGAACGTCGGACGATTCCTCCCACAGCAAAAGTGCCAGCAAGTCAAGCTCTTGCTGCTCCTCACCAGCCATTCCCAGCGCATCTACAGCGCCACAGACATCGCGGCTCCGGGCTTTCCCTGACCAACAGGGCTTCGACGTTTACCACCAGCTGCACCTGGTTGCCCACTGAAAAAAAAACCCTGAAAAATCAAAAACGTCGGACGATTGATCCCACACCGAAAGTGCCAGCCAGTCAAGCTCTTGCTGCTTCCAACCAGCCATTTCCAGCGCATCTACAGCGCCACAGACATCGGGGCTCCGGGCTTTCCCTGACGAACCGGGCTTCGACATTTACCACCAGCTGCACCTGGGTGCCCACTGAAAAAAAAACCCCGAAAAATCACGAACGTCGGACGATTGCTCCCACACCAAAAGTGCCAGCCAGTCAAGCTCTTGCTGCTCCTCACCGGAATTTGGCAGCCCATCTACAGCACCACAGACATCGGGGCTCCGGGCTTTCCCTGACCAACAGGGCTTCGACGTTTACCACCAGCTGCACATGGGCGCCCACTAAAAAAAATAAACGAAATATCACGAACATCAGAGTATTCCTGCCACACCTTAAATGCCAGCCAGTCAAGCTCATGCTGCTTCTCACCAGCCATTCCCAGCGCATCTACAGCACCACAGATATCGGGGCTCCGAGCTTTCCCTGACCAAGAGGGCTTCGACGTTTACCACCAGCTGAACCTGGGCGCCCAGTGAATAAAAATCCCCAAAAATCACAAACGTCCGACGATTGCTCCCACACCCAACGTGCCAGACAGTCAAGCTCTTGCTGCTCCTCACCAGCCATTCCCAGCGCATCTAGAGCACCACAGACATCGGGGCTCCGGGCATTCCCTGACCAACAGGGCTTCAACATTTACCACCAGCTGCACCTGGGCGCCCACTGAAATAAAACCCCGAAAAATCACGAACGTCGGACGATTGCACCCACACAGAAAGTGCCAGCCAGTCAAGCTCATGCTGCTCCTCACCTCCCATTCCCAGCGCATCTACAGCACCACAGACATCGGGGCTCCGGGCTTTCCCTGACCAACAGGGCTTAGAAGTTTACCACCAGCTGAACCTGGGCGCCCAGTGAATAAAAATCCCCAAAAATCACAAACGTCCGACGATTGCTCCCACACCAAAAGTGCCAGCAACACAAGCTCTTGCTGCTCCTCACCGGCCATTGGCAGCGCATCTACAGCACCACAGACATCGGGGCTCCGGGCTTTCGCTGACAAACAGGGGTTCGACGTTTACCACCAGCTGCACATGGGCGCCCACTGAAAAAAACCCCCGAAAAATCACAAATGTTGGACGATTCCTGCCACACCTTAAATGCCAGCCTGTCAAGCTCTTGCTGCTCCTCACCGGCCATTCCCAGCGCATCTACAGCACCACAGACATCGGGGCTCTGGACTTTCCCTGACCAACAGGGCTTTGACTGTTACCACCAGCTGCACCTGGGCTCCCACTGAAAAAAAACCCCGAATAATCACAAACGTCGGACGATTGCTCCCACACCAAAATTGCCAGCCAGTCAAGCTCTTGCTGCTCCTCACCGGCCATTGGCAGCGCATCTACAGCACCACAGACATCGGGGCTCTGGGCTTTCCCTGACCAAAAGGGCTTCGACGTTTACCACCAGGTGTACCTGGTCGCCCACTGAAAAAATACCCCGAAAAATCACGAACGTCGGACGATTGCTCCCACACCGAATGTGCCAGCCTGTCAAGCTCTTGCTGCTCCTCACCGGCCATTCCCAGCGCATCTACAGCATCACAGACATCGGGGCTCCGGGCTTTCCCTGACCAACAGGGCTTCGACGTTTACCACCAGCTGCACCTGGGCGCCCACTGAAAAGAACCCCGAAAAATCAGAAACGTCGGACGATTGCTCCGACACCAAAAGTGCCAGCCAGTCAAGCTCTTGGTGCTTCTCACCAGCCATTCCCAGCGCATCTACAGCACCACAGATACCGGGGCTCCGGGCTTTCCCTGACCAACAGGGCTTCGACATTTACCACCAGCTGCACCTGGGCGCCCACTGAAATAAAACCCCGAAAAATTACGAACGTCGGACAATTGCTCCCACACCGAAAGTGCCAGCCAGTCAAGCTCTTGCTGCTCCTCACCGGCCATTCCCAGCGCATCTACAGCACCACAGACATCGCGGCTCTGGGCTTTCCCTGACCAACAGGGCTTCGACATTTACCACCAGGTGCACCTGGGCGCCCACTGAAAAAAATAAACGAAAAATAACAAAAGTCGGACGATTGCTCCCACAGCGAAAGTGCCAGCCAGTCAAGCTCTTGCTGCTCCTCACCGGCCATTGGAGGCGCATCTACAGCACCACAGACATCGGGGCTCCGGGCTTTCCCTGACCAACACGTCTTCGACGTTTACCACCCGCTGCACCTGGGCTCCCACTGAAAAGAACCCCGAAAAATCACAAACGTCGGACGATTGCTCCCACACCAAAAGTGCCAGCCAGTCAAGCTCTTCCTGCTCCTCACCGGGCATTGGCAGTGCATCTACAGCACCACAGATATCAGGGCTCCGGGCTTTCCCTGACTAACAGGGATTCGACGTTTACCACCCGCTGCACCTGGGCTCCCACTGAAAAGAACCCCGAAAAATCACGAACATCGGACGATTACTCCCACACCGAAAGTGCCAGCAACTCAAGCTCTTGCTGCTACTCACCGGCCATTCCCAGCGCATCTACAGCACCACAGACATCGGGGCTCCGGGCTTTCCCTGACCAACAGGGCTTCGACGTTTACCACCAGCTGCAGCTGGGCGCACACTGAAAAAAAACCCTGAAACATCAAAAACGTCGGACGATTGCTCCCACACCGAAAGTGCCAGCCTGTCAAGCTCTTGCTGCTCCTCACCAGCCATTCCCAGCGCATCTACAGCACCACAGACATCGGGGCTCTACGCTTTCCCTGACCAACAGGGCTTCGACGTTTACCACCCGCTGCACCTGGGCGCCCACTGAAATAAAACCCCGAAAAATCACGAACGTCGGACAATTGCTCCCACACCGAAAGTGCCAGCAACTCAAGCTCTTGCTGCTACTCACCGGACTTTGGCAGTGCATCTACAGCACCACAGACATCGGGGTTCTCCGCTTTCCCTGAACAACAGGGCTTCGACGTTTACCACCAGCTGCACCTGGGCGCCCACTGAAAAAAATAAATGAAAAATCACGAACGTCGGACGATTGCTCCCACACCAAAAGTGCCAGCCAGTCAAGCTCTTGCTGCTCCTCACCGGCCATTCCCAGCGCATCTACAGCACCACAGACATCGGGGCTCCGGGCTTTCCCTGACCAACAGGGCTTCGACGTTTACCACCAGCTGAACCTGGGCTCCCACTGAAAAGAACCCCGAAAAATCACGAACGTCGGACGATTACTCCCACACCGAAAGTGCCAGCAACTCAAGCTCCTGCTGCTCCTCACCGGCCATTCCCAGCGCATCTACAGCACCACAGACATCGGGGCTCCGGGCTTTCCCTGACCAACAGGGCTTCGACGTTTACCACCAGATGAACCTGGGCGCCCACTGAAAAAAATAAACGAAAAATCACGAACATCGGACGATTGCTCCCACACCGAAAGTGCCAGACAGTCAAGCTCTTGCTGCTACTCACCGACAATTGGCAGGGCATCTACAGCACCACAGACATCGGGGCTCCGAGCTTTCCCTGACCAACAGGGTTTCAACGTTTACCACCAGCGGCACCTGGGCGCCCACTGAAATAAAACCCCGAAAAATCACGAACGTCGGACGATTGCTCCCACACCGAAAGTGCCAGCAACTCAAGCTCTTGCTGCTCCTCACCGGCCATTGGCAGCACATCTACAGCACCACAGACATCGGGGCTCCGGGCTTTCCCTGACCAACAGGCCTTCGACGTTTACCACCAGCTGAACCTGGGCGCCCACTGAAAAAAACCCCTGAAAAATGACGAACGTCGGACGATTGCTCCCACACCAAAAGTGCCAGACAGTCAAGCTCTAGCTGCTGAACACCGGCCATTCCCAGCGCATCTACAGCACCACAGACATCGGGGCTCCGGGCTTTCCCTGACCAACAGGGCTTCGACATTTACCACCAGCTGCACCTGGGCGCCCACTGAAAAAAACCCCGAAAAATCACGAACGTCGGACGATTGCTCCCACACCAGAAGTGCCAGCCAGTCAAGCTCTTGCTGCTCCTCACCGGACTTTGGCAGTGCATCTACAGCACCACAGACATCGGAGCTCCGGGCTTTCCCTGACCAACAGGGCTTCGACGTTTACCACTCGCTGCACCTGGGCTCCCACTGAAAAGAACCCCGAAAAATCACGAACGTCGGACGATTGCTCCCACACCGAAAGTGCCAGCAACACAAGCTCTTTCTGCTCCTCACCGGCCATTCCCAGCGCATCTACAGCACCACAGACATCGGGGCTCCGGGCTTTCCCTGACCAACAGGGCTTCGACGTTTACCACCAGCTGAACCTGGGCGCCCACTGGAAAAAAAACCCGAAAAATCACGAACGTCGGACGATTGTTCCCACATTGAAAGTGCCAGCCAGTCAAGCTCTTGCTGCTCCTCACCGGCCATTCCCAGCGCATCTACAGCACCACAGATATCGGGGTTCTGCGCTTTCCCTGACCAACAGGGCTTCGACGTTTACCACCAGCTGAACCTGGGCGCCCGCTGAAAAAAATAAAAGAAAAATCACGAACATCGGACGATTGCTCCCACACCGAAAGTGCCAGACAGTCAAGCTCTTGCTGCTCCTCACCGGCCATTGGCAGCTCATCTACAGCACCACAGACATCGGGGCTCCGGGCTTTCCCTGACCAACAGGGCTTCGACGTTTACCACCAGCTGCACCTGGTTACCCACTGAAAAAAAACCCTGAAAAATCACGAACGTCGGACGATTGCTCCCACACCGAAACTGCCAGCCAGTCAAGCTCTTGCTGCTCCTCACCGGCCATTCCCAGCGCATCTACAGCACCACAGATATCGGGGTTCTGCGCTTTCCCTGACCAACAGGGCTTCGACGTTTACCACCAGCTGAACCTGGGCGCCCGCTGAAAAAAATAAAAGAAAAATCACGAACATCGGACGATTGCTCCCACACCGAAAGTGCCAGCCAGTCAAGCTCTTGCTGCTCCTCACCGGCCATTCCCAGGGCATCTACAGCACCACAGACATCGGGGCTGTGGGCTTTCCCTGACCAACAGGGCTTCGACATTTACCACCAGCTGCACCTGGGCGCCCACTGAAATAAAACCCCGAAAAATCACGAACGTCGGACGATTGCTCCCACACTGAAAGTGCCAGCAACTCAAGCTCTTGCTGCTCCTCACCGGCCATTCCCAGCGCATCTACAGCACCACAGACATCGGGGCTCCGGGCTTTCCCTGACCAACAGGGCTTCGACATTTACCACCAGCTGCACCTGGGCGCCCACTGAAATAAAACCCCCAAAAATCACGAACGTCGGACGATTGCTCCCACACCGAAAGTGCCAGGCAGTCAAGCTCTTGCTGCTCCTCACCGGCCATTCCCAGCGCATCTACAGCACCACAGACATCGGGGCTCCGGGCTTTCCCTGACCAACAGGCCTTCGACATTTACCACCAGCTGCACCTGGTTACCCACTGAAAAAAAACCCTGAAAAATCAAAAACGTCGGACGATTGCTCCCACACCGAAAGTGCCAGCAACTCAAGCTCTTGCTGCTCCTCACCGGCCACTGGCAGCGCATCTACAGCACCACAGACATCAGGGCTCCGGGATTTCCCTGACCAACAGGCCTTCGACATTTACCACCAGCTGCACCTGGGCGCCCACTGAAATAAAACCGCGAAAAATCACAAACGTCGGACGATTGCTCCCACACTGAAAGTGCCAGCAACTCAAGCGCTTGCTGCTACTCACCGGCCATTCCCAGCGCATCTACAGCACCACAGACATCGGGGCTCCGGGCTTTCCCTGACCAACTGGGCTTCGACGTTTACAACCAGCTGAACCTGGGCGCCCACTGAAATAAAACCCCCAAAAATCACGAACGTCGGACGATTGCTCCCACACCAAAAGTGCCAGCCAGTCAAGCTCTTGCTGCTCCTCACCGGACTTTGGCAGCGCATCTACAGCACCACAGACATCGGGGCTCCGGGCTTTCCCTGACCAACAGGGCTTCGACGTTCACCACCAGCTGCACCTGGGCTCCCACTGAAAAAACACCCCGAATAATCACAAACATCGGACTATTGCTCCCACACCAAAAGTGCCAGACAGTCAACCTCTTGCTGCTCGTCACCGGCCATTGGCAGCGCATCTACAGCACCACGGACATCGGGGCTCCGGGCTTTCCCTGACCAACAGGGCTTCGACGTTTACCACCAGCTGAACCTGGGCGCCCACTGAAAAAAATAAACGAAAAATCACGAACATCGGACGATTGCTCCCACACCGAAAGTGCCAGCAACTCAAGCTCTTGCTGCTCCTCACCGCCCATTCCCAGCGCATCTACAGCACCACAGACATCGCGGCTCTGGGCTTTCTCTGACGAACGGGGCTTGGACATTTACCACCAGCTGCACCTGGTTACCCACTGAAAAAAAACCCTGAAAAATCACAAATGTCGGACGATTCCTGCCACACCTTAAATGCCAGCCTGTCAAGCTCTTGCTGCTACTCACCGGCCATTCCCAGCTCATCTACAGCACCACAGACATCGCGGCTCCGGGCTTTCCCTGACCAACAGGGCTTCGACGTTTACCACCAGCTGCACCTGGGCGCCCACTGAAAAAAATAAACGAAAAATCACAAACGTCGGACGATTGCTCCCACACCGAAAGTGCCAGACAGTCAAGCTCTTGCTGCTCCTCACCGGCCATTGGCAGCGCAACTACAGCACCACAGACATCGCGGCTCCGGGCTTTCCCTGACCAACAGGGCTTCGACATTTACCACCAGCTGCACCTGGGAGCCCACTGAAATAAAACCCCGAAAAATCACGAACGTCGGACGATTGCTCCCACAACGAAAGTGCCAGCCTGTCAAGGTCTTGCTGCTCCTCACCGGCCATTGGCAGCGCATCTACAGCACCACAGACATCGGAGCTCCGGGCTTTCCCTGACCAACAGGGCTTCGACGTTTACCACTCGCTGCACCTGGGCTCCCACTGAAAAGAACCCCGAAAAATCACGAACGTCGGACGATTGCTCCCACACCGAAAGTGCCAGCAACACAAGCTCTTGCTGCTCCTCACCGGCCATTCCCAGCGCATCTACAGCACCACAGACATCGGGGCTCCGGGCTTTCCCTGACGAACAGGGCTTCGACGTTTACCACCAGCTGAACCTGGGCGCCCACTGGAAAAAAAACCCGAAAAATCACGAACGTCGGACGATTGTTCCCACATTGAAAGTGCCAGCCAGTCAAGCTCTTGCTGCTCCTCACCGGTCATTGGCGGCGCATCTACAGCACCACAGACATCGCGGCTCCGGGCTTTCCCTGACCATCAGGGCTTCGACATTTACCACCAGCTGAACCTGGGCCCCCACTGAAATAAAACCCCGAAAAATCACGAACGTCGGACGATTGCTCCCACACCAAAAGTGCCAGACAGTCAAGCTCTAGCTGCTGAACACCGGCCATTCCCAGCGCATCTACAGCACCACAGACATCGGGGCTCCGGGCTTTCCCTGACCAACAGGGCTTCGACATTTACCACCAGCTGCACCTGGGCGCCCACTGAAAGTAAAACCCCGAAAAATCACGAACGTCGGACGATTCCTCCCACACCGAAAGTGCCAGCAACACAAGCTCTTGCTGCTCCTCACCGCCCATTCCCAGCGCATCTACAGCACCACAGACATCGGGGCTCCGGGCTTTCCCTGACGAACAGGGCTTCGACGTTTACCACCAGCTGCACCTGGGCGCCCACTGAAAAAAATAAACGAAAAATCATGAACATCGGACGATTGCTCCCACACCGAAAGTGCCAGCAACTCAAGCTCTTGCTGCTACTCACCGCCCATTGGCAGCATATCTACAGCACCACAGACATCGGGGCTCCGGGCTTTCCCTGACCAACAGGGCTTCAACGTTTACCACCAGCTGCACCTGGGTGCCCACTGAAATAAAACCCCGAAAAATCACAAACGTCGGACGATTGCTCCCACAACGAAAGTGCCAGCCAGTCAAGCTCTTGCTGCTCCTCCCCGGACACTCCCAGTGCATCTACAGCACCACAGACATCGGGGCTCCGAGCTTTCCCTGACCAACAGGGCTTCAACGTTTACCACCAGCTGCACCTGGGTGCCCACTGAAATAAAACCCCGAAAAATCACAAACGTCGGACGATTGCTCCCACAACGAAAGTGCCAGCCAGTCAAGCTCTTGCTGCTCCTCCCCGGACACTCCCAGTGCATCTACAGCACCACAGACATCGGGGCTCCGAGCTTTCCCTGACCAACAGGGCTTCAACGTTTACCACCAGCTGCACCTGGTTACCCACTGAAAAAAAACCCTGAAAAATCAAAAACGTCGGACGATTGCTCCCACACTGAAAGTGTGGGCAACTCAAGCTCTTGCTGCTCCTCACCGGCTATTGGCAGCGCATCTACAGCACCACAGACATCGGGGCTCCGGGCTTTCCCTGACCAACAGGGCTTCGACGTTTACCACCAGCTGAACCTGGGCGCCCACTGAAAGTAAAACCCCGAAGAATCACGAACGTCGGACGATTGCTCCCACACCAAAAGTGCCAGCCAGTCAAGCTCTTGCTGCTCCTCACCGCCCATTCCCAGCGCATCTACAGCACCACAGACATCGGGGCTCCGGGCTTTCCCTGACCAACAGGGCTTCGACGTTTACCACCAGCTGCACCTGTGCGCCCACTGAAAGTAAAACCCTGAAAAATCACGAACGTCGGACGATTGCTCCCACACCGAAAGTGCCAGCCAGTCAAGCTCTAGCTGCTGAACACCGGCCATTCCCAGCGCATCTACAGCACCACAGACATCGGGGCTCCGGGCTTTCCCTGACCAACAGGGCTTAGAAGTTTACCACCAGCTGAACCTGGGCGCCCACTGAAATAAAACCCCGAAAAATCACGAACGTCGGACGATTCCTCCCTCACCGAAAGTGCCAGCAACTCAAGCTCTTGCTGCTACTCACCGGACTTTGGCAGTGCATCTACAGCACCACAGACATCGGGGTTCTGCGCTTTCCCTGACCAACAGGGCTTCAACGTTTACCACCAGCTGAACCTGGGCGCCCACTGAAAAAAATAAAAGAAAAATCACGAACATCGCACGTTTGCTCCCACACCGAAAGTGCCAGCCAGTCAAGCTCTTGCTGCTCCTCACCGGCCATTCCCAGCGCATCTACAGCACCACAGACATCGGGGCTCCGGGCTTTCCCTGACCAACAGGCCTTCGACGTTTACCACTCGCTGAACCTGGGCTACCACTGAAAAGAACCCCGAAAAATCACGAACGTCGGACGATTGCTCCCACACCAAAAGTGCCAGCCAGTCAACCTCTTGCTGCTCCTCACCGGCCATTGGCAGCGCATCTACAGCACCACAGACATCTAGGCTCCGGGCTTTCCCTGACCAACAGGGCTTCGACGTTTACCACCAGCTGAACCTGGGAGCCCAGTGAAATAAAACCCCGAAAAATCACGAACGTCGGACGATTCCTCCCACACCGAAAGTGCCAGCAACTCAAGCTCTTGCTGCTCCTCACCGGCCATTCCCAGCGCATCTACAGCACCACAGACATCGGGGCTCTGGGCTTTCCCTGACCAACAGGCCTTCGACGTTTACCACCAGCTGCACCTGGGCTCCCACTGAAAAGAACCCCGAAAAATCACGAACGTCGGACGATTGCTCCCACACCAAAAGTGCCAGACAGTCAAGCTCTAGCTGCTGAACACCGGCCATTCCCAGCGCATCTACAGCACCACAGACATCGGGGCTCCGGGCTTTCCCTGACCAACTGGGCTTCGACGATTACCACCAGCTGAACCTGGGCGCCCACTGAAATAAAACCCCGAAAAATCACGAACGTCCGACGATTGCTCCCACACCCAAAGTGCCAGCCAGTCAAGCTCTTGCTGCTCCTCAGCGGAGATTGGCAGCACATCTACAGCACCACAGACATCGGGGCTCCGGGCTTTCCCTGACCAACAGGGCTTCGACGTTTACCACCAGCTGAACCTGGGCGCCCACTGGAAAAAAAACCCGAAAAATCACGAACGTCGGACGATTGCTCCCACAACGAAAGTGCCAGCCAGTCAAGCTCTTGCTGCTCCTCACCGGCCATTCCCAGCGCATCTACAGCACCACAGACATCGGGGCTCCGAGCTTTCCCTGACCAACTGGGCTTCAACGTTTACCACCCGCTGCACCTGGGCGCCCACTGAAAAAAATAAACGAAAAATCACAAACGTCGGACGATTGCTCCCACAGCAAAAGTGCCAGCCAATGAAGCTCTTGCTGCTCCTCACCGGCCATTCCCAGAGCATCTACTGCACCACAGACATCGGGGCTCCGGGCTTTCCCTGACCAACAGGCCTTCGACGTTTACCACTCGCTGAACTTGGGCGCCCACTGGAAAAAAAATCCCCAAATATCACAAACGTCGGACGATTGCTCCCACACCGAAAGTCCCAGTCAGTCAAGCTCTTGCTGCTCCTCACCGGCCATTGGCACCGCATCTACAGCACCACAGACATCACGGCTCCGGGCTTTCCCTGACCAACAGGGCTTCGACATTTACCACCAGCTGCACCTGGTTACCCACTGAAAAAAAACCCTGAAAAATCAAAAACGTCGGACGATTGCTCCCACACCAAAAGTGCCAGCCAGTCAAGCTCTTGCTGCTCCTCACCGGCCATGGGCAGTGAATCTACAGCACCACAGACATCCCGGCTCCGGGCTTTCCCTGACGAACAGGGCTTCGACATTTACCACCAGCTGCACCTGGGCGCCCACTGAAATAAATAAACGAAAAATCACAAACGTCGGACGATTGCTCCCACACCTGAAGTGCCAACCAGTCAAGCTCTTGCTGCTCCTCACCGGCCATTCCCAGCGCATCTACAGCACCACAGACATCGGGGCTCCGGGCTTTCCCTGACCAACAGGGCTTCGACGTTTACCACCAGCTGCACCTCGGAGCCCGCTGAAAAAAACCCCGAAAAATCACAAACGTCGGACGATTGCTCCCACACCGAAAGTGCCAGCAACTCAAGCTCTTGCTGCTACTCACCGGACTTTGGCAGTGCATCTACAGCACCACAGACATCGGGGTCCTGCGCTTTCCCTGAACAACAGGGCTTCAACGTTTACCACCAGCTGCACCTGGGCGCCCGCTGAAAAAAACCCCGAAAAATCACAAACGTCGGACGATTGCTCCCACACCGAAAGTGCCAGCCTGTCAAGCTCTTGCTGCTACTCACCGGACTTTGGCAGTGCATCTACAGCACCACAGACATCGGGGCTCCGGGCTTTCCCAGACCAACAGGGCTTCGACATTTACCACCAGCTGCACCTGGGCGCCCACTGAAATTAAAACCACGAAAAATCACGAACGTAGGACGATTGCTCCCACACCAAAAGTCCCAGTCAGTCAAGCTCTTGCTGCTACTCACGGGCCATGGGCAGCGCATCTACAGCACCACAGACATCGTGGCTCCGGGCTTTCCCTGACCAACAGGGCTTCGACATTTACCACCAGCTGCACCTGGGTGCCCCCTGAAAAAAAAACCCCAAAAATCACAAATGTCGGACGATTCCTGCCACACCTTAAATGCCAGCCTGTCAAGCTCTTGCTGCTCCTCACCGGACTTTGGAGGCGCATCTACAGCTCCACAGACATCGGGGCTCCGGGCTTTCCCTGACCAACAGGGCTTCAACGTTTACCACCAGCTGCACCTGGGCGCCCACTGAAAAAAATAAACGAAAAATCACGAACATCGCACGATTGCTCCCACATCGAAAGTGCCAGCAACTCAAGCTCTTGTTGCTACTCACCTCCCATTCCCAGCGCATCTACAGCACCACAGACATCGGGGCTCCGGGCTTTCCCTGACGAACAGGGCTTCGACGTTTACCACCAGCTGAACCTGGGCGCGCACTGGAAAAAAAACCCGAAAAATCACGAACGTCGGACGATTGTTCCCACATTGAAAGTGCCAGCCAGTCAAGCTCTTGCTGCTCCTCACCGGCCATTCCCAGCGCATCTACAGCACCACAGACATCGGGGCTCCGGGCTTTCCCTGACCAACAGGGCTTCGACGTTTACCACCAGCTGCACCTGGGCTCCCACTGAAAAGAACACCGAAAAATCACAAACGTCGGACGATTGCTCCCACACCGAAAGTGCCAGCCAGTCAAGCTCTTGCTGCTCCTCACCGCCCATTGGCAGCGCATCTACAGCACCACAGACATCGGAGCTCCGGGCTTTCCATGACGAACCAAGCTTCGACATTTACCACCAGCTGCACCTGGGCTCCCACTGAAAAGAACCCCCGAAAAATCACGAACATCGGACGATTGCTCCCACACCGAAAGTGCCAGCAACACAAGCTCTTGCTGCTCCTCACCGGCCGTTCCCAGCACATCTACAGCACCACAGACATCGGGGCTCCGGGCTTTCCCTGACCAACAGGGCTTCGACGTTTACCACCAGCTGAACCTGGGCGCCCACTGAAAAAAATAAACGAAAAATCACGAAGATCAGACGATTGATCCCACAACGAAAGTGCCAGCCAGTCAAGCTCTTGCTGCTCCTCACCGCCCATTCCCAGCGCATCTACAGCACCACAGACATCGGGGCTCCGGGCTTTCCCTGACCAACAGGGCTTCGACGTTTACCACCAGCTGAACCTGGGCGCCCACTGAAAAAAAACCCCGAAAAATCACGAACGTCGGACGATTGCTCCCACACCGAAAGTGCCAGCATGTCAGCCTCTTGCTGCTCCTCACCGGCCATTGGCAGCGCATCTACAGCACCACAGACATCGGGGCTCCGGGCTTTCCCTGACCAACAGGGCTTCGACGTTTACCACCAGCTGAACCTGGGCGCCCACTGAAAAAAAACCCCGAAAAATCACGAACGTCGGACGATTGCTCCCACACTGAAAGTGCCAGCCAGTCAAGCTCTTGCTGCTCCTCACCGGCCATTGGCAGCGCATCTACAGCGCCACAGACATTGCGGCTCTGGGCTTTCCCTGACCAACAGGCCTTCGACATTTACCACCAGCTGCACCTAGTTGGCCACTGAAAAAAAACCCTGAAAAATCGAAAACGTCCGACAATTGATCCCACACCCAAAGTGCCAGCCAGTCAAGCTCTTGCTGCTCCTCACCGCCCATTGGCAGCGCATCTACAGCACCACAGACATCGGAGCTCCGGGCTTTCCCTGACCAACAGGGCTTCGACGTTTACCACTCGCTGCACCTAGGCTCCCACTGAAAAGAACCCCGAAATATCACGAACGTCGGACGATTGCACCCACACCGAAAGTGCCAGCAACACAAGCTCTTGCTGCTCCTCACCGGCCATTCCCAGCGCATCTACAGCACCACAGACATCGGGGCTCCGGGCTTTCCCTGACCAACAGGGCTTCGACGTTTACCACTCGCTGCAGCTGGGCTCCCACTGAAAAGAACCCCGAAAAATCACGAACGTCGGACGATTGCTCCCACACCGAAAGTGCCAGCCTGTCAAGCTCTTGCTGCTCCTCACCGGACTTTGGCAGTGCATCTACAGCACCACAGACATCGGGGCTCCGGGCTTTCCCTGACCAACAGGGCTTCGACATTTACCACCAGCTGCACCTGGGTGCCCCCTGAAAAAAAACCCCAAAAATCACGAACGTCGGACGATTCCTGCCACACCTTAAATGCCAGCCTGTCAAGCTCTTGCTGCTCCTCACCGGCCATTCCCAGCGCATCTACAGCACCACAGACATCGGGGCTCTGGGCTTTCCCTGACCAACAGGCCTTCGATGTTTACCACCTACTGAACCTGGGCGCCCAGTGAATAAAAATCCCCAAAAATCACAAACGTCCGACGATTGCTCCCACACTGAAAGTGCCAGCAACTCAAGCTCCTGCTGCTCCTCACCGCCCATTCCCAGCGCATCTACAGCACCACAGACATCGGGGCTCCGGGCTTTACCTGACCAACACGGCTTCGACATTTACCACCAGCTGCACCTGTGCGCCCACTGAAAGTAAAACCCCGAAAAATCACGAACGTCGGACGATTGCTCCCACACCAAAAGTGCCAGCCAGTCAAGCTCTTGCTGCTCCTCACCGGAGAGTGGCAGTGCATCTACAGCACCACAGACATCGGGGCTCCGGGCTTTCCCTGACCAACAGGGCTTCGACGTTTACCACTCGCTGAACCTGGGCTCCCACTGAAAAGAACCCCGAAAAATCACGAACGTCGGACGATTGCTCCCACACCAAAAGTGCCAGACAGTCAAGCTCTAGCTGCTGAACACCGGCCATTCCCAGCGCATCTACAGCACCACAGACATCGGGGCTCCGGGCTTTCCCTGACCAACAGGGCTTCGACGTTTACCACCAGCTGCACCTGGGCGCCCACTGAAATAAAACCCCGAAAAATCACGAACGTCCGACGATTGCTCCCACACCCAAAGTGCCAGCCAGTCAAGCTCTTGCTGCTCCTCACCGGCCATTGGCAGCGCATCTACAGCACCACAGATATCGGGGCTCCGAGCTTTCCCTGACCGACAGGGCTTCAACGTTTACCACCAGCTGCACCTGGGCGCCCACTGAAATAAAACCCCGAAAAATCACGAACGTCGGACGATTCCTCCCACACCGAAAGTGCCAGCAACTCAAGCTCTTGCTGCTACTCACCGGCCATTCCCAGTGCATCTACAGCACCACAGACATCGGGGTTCTGCGCTTTCCCTGAACAACAGGGCTTCGACATTTACCACCAGCTGCACCTGGGTGCCCCCTGAAAAAAAAACCCCAAAAATCACAAATGTCAGACGATTCCTGCCACACCTTAAATGCCAGCCTGTCAAGCTCTTGCTGCTACTTACCGGCCATTCCCAGCGCATCTACAGCACCACAGACATCAGGGCTCTGGACTTTCCCTGACGAACAGGGCTTCGACATTTACCACCAGCTGCACCTGGGCGCCCACTGAAAAAAAACCCTGAAAAATCACGAACGTCGGACGATTGCTCCCACACCAAAAGTGCCAGCCAGCCAAGCTCTTGCTGCTACTCACCGCCCATTGGCAGCGCATCTACAGCACCACAGGTATCGGGGCTCCGAGCTTTCCCTGACCAACAGGGCTTCGACGTTTACCACCAGCTGAACCTGGGCGCCCACTGAAATAAAACCCCGAAAAATCACGAACGTCGGACAATTGCTCCCACACCAAAAGTGCCAGCAACTCAAGCTCTTGCTGCTACTCACCGGCCATTCCCAGCGCATCTACAGCACCACAGACATCGGGGCTCTACGCTTTCCCTGACCAACAGGGCTTCGACGTTTACCACCAGCTGAACCTGGGCGCCCACTGAAATAAAACCCCGAAAAATCACGAACGTCGGACGATTGCTCCCACACCGAAAGTGCCAGCAACTCAAGCTCTTGCTGCTACTCACCGGACTTTGGCAGTGCATCTACAGCACCACAGACATCGGGGTTCTCCGCTTTCCCTGAACAACAGGGCTTCGACGTTTACCACCAGCTGCACCTGGGCGCCCACTGAAAAAAATAAATGAAAAATCACGAACGTCGGACGATTGCTCCCACACCAAAAGTGCCAGCCAGTCAAGCTCTTGCTGCTCCTCACCGGCCATTCCCAGCGCATCTACAGCACCACCGACACCGGGGCTCCGGGCGTTCCCTGACCAACAGGGCTTCGACGTTTACCACCAGCTGAACCTGGGCGCCCACTGAAATAAAAGCCCGAAAAATCATGAACGTCGGACGATTGCTCCCACACCGAAAGTGCCAGCCAGTCAAGCTCTTGCTGCTCCTGACCGGACTTTGGCAGCGCATCTACAGCACCACAGACATCGGGGTTCTGCGCTTTCCCTGACCAACAGGGCTTTGACGTTTACCACTCGCTGAACCTGGGCTCCCACTGAAAAGAACCCCGAAAAATCACGAACATCGGACAATTGCTCCCACACCGAAAGTCCCAGCCAGTCAAGCTCTTGCTGCTCCTCACCGGCCATTGGCAGCGCATCTACAGCACCACAGACATCGTGGCTCCGGGCTTTCCCTGACCAACAGGGCTTCGACATTTACCACCAGCTGCACCTGGGCGCCCACTGAAATAAAACCCCGAAAAATCACGAACGTCGGACGACTGCTCCCACACCCAAAGTGCCAGCCAGTCAAGCTCTTGCTGCTCCTCACCGGACAGTGGCAGTGCATCTACAACACCACAGACATCGGGGCTCCGGGCTTTCCCTGACCAACAGGGCTTCGACGTTTACCACTCGCTGAACCTGGGCTCCCACTGAAAATAACCCCGAAAAATCACGAACGTCGGACGATTGCTCCCACACCAAAAGTGCCAGCCAGTCAAGCTCATGCTGCTTCTAACCAGCCATTCCCAGCGCATCTACAGCGCCACAGACATCGGGGCTCCGGGCTTTCCCTGACCAACAGGGCTTCGACGTTTACCACCAGCTGCAGCTGGGCGCCCACTGAAATAAAACCCCGAAAAATCACGAACGTCGGACGATTGCTCCCACAACGAAAGTGCCAGCCAGTCAAGCTCTTGCTGCTCCTCACCGGCCATTCCCAGCGCATCTACAGCATCACAGACATCGGGGCTCCGGGCTTTCCCTGACCAACAGGGCTTCGACGTTTACCACCAGCTGCACCTGGGCGCCCACTGAAATAAAACCCCGAAAAATCACGAACGTCGGACAATTGCTCCCACACCGAAATTGCCAGCCAGTCAAGCTGTAGGTGCTCCTCACCTTCCATTCCCAGCGCATCTACAGCACCACAGACATCGGGGCTCCGGGCGTTCCCTGACCAACAGGGCTTAGAAGTTTATTACCAGCTGAACCTAGGCGCCCACTGGAAAAAAAATCCCCAAATATCATGAACGTCGGACGATTTCTCTCACACCAAAAGTGCCAGCCACTCAAGCTCTTGCTACCCCTCACCGGCCATTCCCAGCGCATCTACAGCACCACAGACATCGGGGCTCCGGGCTTTCCCTGACGAACAGGGCTTCGACGTTTACCACCAGCTGCACCTGGGCTCCCACTGAAATAAAACCCCGAAAAATCACGAACGTCGGACGATTGCTCCCACACCAAAAGTGCCAGCAACTCAAGCTCTTGCTACCGCTCACCGGCCATTCCGAGCGCATCTACAGCACCACAGATATCGGGGCTCCGGGCTTTCCCTGACAAACAGGGCTTCGACATTTACCACCAGCTGCACCTGGGCGCCCACTGAAATAAAACCCCGAAAAATCACGAACATCGGACGATTGCTCCCACACCAAAAGTGCCAGCAACTTAAACTCTTGCTGCTACTCACCGGACTTTGGCAGTGCATCTACAGCACCACAGACATCGGGGTTCTGCGCTTTCCCTGACCAACAGGGCTTCGACGTTTACCACCAGCTGAAATTGGGCGCCCGCTGAAAAAACTAAAAGAAAAATCACGAACGTCGGACGATTCCTCCCACAGCAAAAGTGCCAGCAAGTCAAGCTCTTGCTGCTCCTCACCAGCCATTCCCAGCGCATCTACAGCGCCACAGACATCGCGGCTCCGGGCTTTCCCTGACCAACAGGGCTTCGACGTTTACCACCAGCTGCACCTGGTTGCCCACTGAAAAAAAAACCCTGAAAAATCAAAAACGTCGGACGATTGATCCCACACCGAAAGTGCCAGCCAGTCAAGCTCTTGCTGCTTCCAACCAGCCATTTCCAGCGCATCTACAGCGCCACAGACATCGGGGCTCCGGGCTTTCCCTGACGAACCGGGCTTCGACATTTACCACCAGCTGCACCTGGGTGCCCACTGAAAAAAAAACCCCGAAAAATCACGAACGTCGGACGATTGCTCCCACACCAAAAGTGCCAGCCAGTCAAGCTCTTGCTGCTCCTCACCGGAATTTGGCAGCCCATCTACAGCACCACAGACATCGGGGCTCCGGGCTTTCCCTGACCAACAGGGCTTCGACGTTTACCACCCGCTGCACATGGGCGCCCACTAAAAAAAATAAACGAAATATCACGAACATCAGAGTATTCCTGCCACACCTTAAATGCCAGCCAGTCAAGCTCATGCTGCTTCTCACCAGCCATTCCCAGCGCATCTACAGCACCACAGATATCGGGGCTCCGAGCTTTCCCTGACCAAGAGGGCTTCGACGTTTACCACCAGCTGAACCTGGGCGCCCAGTGAATAAAAATCCCCAAAAATCACAAACGTCCGACGATTGCTCCCACACCCAACGTGCCAGACAGTCAAGCTCTTGCTGCTCCTCACCAGCCATTCCCAGCGCATCTAGAGCACCACAGACATCGGGGCTCCGGGCATTCCCTGACCAACAGGGCTTCAACATTTACCACCAGCTGCACCTGGGCGCCCACTGAAATAAAACCCCGAAAAATCACGAACGTCGGACGATTGCACCCACACAGAAAGTGCCAGCCAGTCAAGCTCATGCTGCTCCTCACCTCCCATTCCCAGCGCATCTACAGCACCACAGACATCGGGGCTCCGGGCTTTCCCTGACCAACAGGGCTTAGAAGTTTACCACCAGCTGAACCTGGGCGCCCAGTGAATAAAAATCCCCAAAAATCACAAACGTCCGACGATTGCTCCCACACCAAAAGTGCCAGCAACACAAGCTCTTGCTGCTCCTCACCGGCCATTGGCAGCGCATCTACAGCACCACAGACATCGGGGCTCCGGGCTTTCGCTGACAAACAGGGGTTCGACGTTTACCACCAGCTGCACATGGGCGCCCACTGAAAAAAACCCCCGAAAAATCACAAATGTTGGACGATTCCTGCCACACCTTAAATGCCAGCCTGTCAAGCTCTTGCTGCTCCTCACCGGCCATTCCCAGCGCATCTACAGCACCACAGACATCGGGGCTCTGGACTTTCCCTGACCAACAGGGCTTTGACTGTTACCACCAGCTGCACCTGGGCTCCCACTGAAAAAAAACCCCGAATAATCACAAACGTCGGACGATTGCTCCCACACCAAAATTGCCAGCCAGTCAAGCTCTTGCTGCTCCTCACCGGCCATTGGCAGCGCATCTACAGCACCACAGACATCGGGGCTCTGGGCTTTCCCTGACCAAAAGGGCTTCGACGTTTACCACCAGGTGTACCTGGTCGCCCACTGAAAAAATACCCCGAAAAATCACGAACGTCGGACGATTGCTCCCACACCGAATGTGCCAGCCTGTCAAGCTCTTGCTGCTCCTCACCGGCCATTCCCAGCGCATCTACAGCATCACAGACATCGGGGCTCCGGGCTTTCCCTGACCAACAGGGCTTCGACGTTTACCACCAGCTGCACCTGGGCGCCCACTGAAAAGAACCCCGAAAAATCAGAAACGTCGGACGATTGCTCCGACACCAAAAGTGCCAGCCAGTCAAGCTCTTGGTGCTTCTCACCAGCCATTCCCAGCGCATCTACAGCACCACAGATACCGGGGCTCCGGGCTTTCCCTGACCAACAGGGCTTCGACATTTACCACCAGCTGCACCTGGGCGCCCACTGAAATAAAACCCCGAAAAATTACGAACGTCGGACAATTGCTCCCACACCGAAAGTGCCAGCCAGTCAAGCTCTTGCTGCTCCTCACCGGCCATTCCCAGCGCATCTACAGCACCACAGACATCGCGGCTCTGGGCTTTCCCTGACCAACAGGGCTTCGACATTTACCACCAGGTGCACCTGGGCGCCCACTGAAAAAAATAAACGAAAAATAACAAAAGTCGGACGATTGCTCCCACAGCGAAAGTGCCAGCCAGTCAAGCTCTTGCTGCTCCTCACCGGCCATTGGAGGCGCATCTACAGCACCACAGACATCGGGGCTCCGGGCTTTCCCTGACCAACACGTCTTCGACGTTTACCACCCGCTGCACCTGGGCTCCCACTGAAAAGAACCCCGAAAAATCACAAACGTCGGACGATTGCTCCCACACCAAAAGTGCCAGCCAGTCAAGCTCTTCCTGCTCCTCACCGGGCATTGGCAGTGCATCTACAGCACCACAGATATCAGGGCTCCGGGCTTTCCCTGACTAACAGGGATTCGACGTTTACCACCCGCTGCACCTGGGCTCCCACTGAAAAGAACCCCGAAAAATCACGAACATCGGACGATTACTCCCACACCGAAAGTGCCAGCAACTCAAGCTCTTGCTGCTACTCACCGGCCATTCCCAGCGCATCTACAGCACCACAGACATCGGGGCTCCGGGCTTTCCCTGACCAACAGGGCTTCGACGTTTACCACCAGCTGCAGCTGGGCGCACACTGAAAAAAAACCCTGAAACATCAAAAACGTCGGACGATTGCTCCCACACCGAAAGTGCCAGCCTGTCAAGCTCTTGCTGCTCCTCACCAGCCATTCCCAGCGCATCTACAGCACCACAGACATCGGGGCTCTACGCTTTCCCTGACCAACAGGGCTTCGACGTTTACCACCCGCTGCACCTGGGCGCCCACTGAAATAAAACCCCGAAAAATCACGAACGTCGGACAATTGCTCCCACACCGAAAGTGCCAGCAACTCAAGCTCTTGCTGCTACTCACCGGACTTTGGCAGTGCATCTACAGCACCACAGACATCGGGGTTCTCCGCTTTCCCTGAACAACAGGGCTTCGACGTTTACCACCAGCTGCACCTGGGCGCCCACTGAAAAAAATAAATGAAAAATCACGAACGTCGGACGATTGCTCCCACACCAAAAGTGCCAGCCAGTCAAGCTCTTGCTGCTCCTCACCGGCCATTCCCAGCGCATCTACAGCACCACAGACATCGGGGCTCCGGGCTTTCCCTGACCAACAGGGCTTCGACGTTTACCACCAGCTGAACCTGGGCTCCCACTGAAAAGAACCCCGAAAAATCACGAACGTCGGACGATTACTCCCACACCGAAAGTGCCAGCAACTCAAGCTCCTGCTGCTCCTCACCGGCCATTCCCAGCGCATCTACAGCACCACAGACATCGGGGCTCCGGGCTTTCCCTGACCAACAGGGCTTCGACGTTTACCACCAGATGAACCTGGGCGCCCGCTGAAAAAAATAAACGAAAAATCACGAACATCGGACGATTGCTCCCACACCGAAAGTGCCAGACAGTCAAGCTCTTGCTGCTACTCACCGACAATTGGCAGGGCATCTACAGCACCACAGACATCGGGGCTCCGAGCTTTCCCTGACCAACAGGGTTTCAACGTTTACCACCAGCGGCACCTGGGCGCCCACTGAAATAAAACCCCGAAAAATCACGAACGTCGGACGATTGCTCCCACACCGAAAGTGCCAGCAACTCAAGCTCTTGCTGCTCCTCACCGGCCATTGGCAGCACATCTACAGCACCACAGACATCGGGGCTCCGGGCTTTCCCTGACCAACAGGCCTTCGACGTTTACCACCAGCTGAACCTGGGCGCCCACTGAAAAAAACCCCTGAAAAATGACGAACGTCGGACGATTGCTCCCACACCAAAAGTGCCAGACAGTCAAGCTCTAGCTGCTGAACACCGGCCATTCCCAGCGCATCTACAGCACCACAGACATCGGGGCTCCGGGCTTTCCCTGACCAACAGGGCTTCGACATTTACCACCAGCTGCACCTGGGCGCCCACTGAAAAAAACCCCGAAAAATCACGAACGTCGGACGATTGCTCCCACACCAGAAGTGCCAGCCAGTCAAGCTCTTGCTGCTCCTCACCGGACTTTGGCAGTGCATCTACAGCACCACAGACATCGGAGCTCCGGGCTTTCCCTGACCAACAGGGCTTCGACGTTTACCACTCGCTGCACCTGGGCTCCCACTGAAAAGAACCCCGAAAAATCACGAACGTCGGACGATTGCTCCCACACCGAAAGTGCCAGCAACACAAGCTCTTTCTGCTCCTCACCGGCCATTCCCAGCGCATCTACAGCACCACAGACATCGGGGCTCCGGGCTTTCCCTGACCAACAGGGCTTCGACGTTTACCACCAGCTGAACCTGGGCGCCCACTGGAAAAAAAACCCGAAAAATCACGAACGTCGGACGATTGTTCCCACATTGAAAGTGCCAGCCAGTCAAGCTCTTGCTGCTCCTCACCGGCCATTCCCAGCGCATCTACAGCACCACAGATATCGGGGTTCTGCGCTTTCCCTGACCAACAGGGCTTCGACGTTTACCACCAGCTGAACCTGGGCGCCCGCTGAAAAAAATAAAAGAAAAATCACGAACATCGGACGATTGCTCCCACACCGAAAGTGCCAGACAGTCAAGCTCTTGCTGCTCCTCACCGGCCATTGGCAGCTCATCTACAGCACCACAGACATCGGGGCTCCGGGCTTTCCCTGACCAACAGGGCTTCGACGTTTACCACCAGCTGCACCTGGTTACCCACTGAAAAAAAACCCTGAAAAATCACGAACGTCGGACGATTGCTCCCACACCGAAACTGCCAGCCAGTCAAGCTCTTGCTGCTCCTCACCGGCCATTCCCAGCGCATCTACAGCACCACAGATATCGGGGTTCTGCGCTTTCCCTGACCAACAGGGCTTCGACGTTTACCACCAGCTGAACCTGGGCGCCCGCTGAAAAAAATAAAAGAAAAATCACGAACATCGGACGATTGCTCCCACACCGAAAGTGCCAGCCAGTCAAGCTCTTGCTGCTCCTCACCGGCCATTCCCAGGGCATCTACAGCACCACAGACATCGGGGCTGTGGGCTTTCCCTGACCAACAGGGCTTCGACATTTACCACCAGCTGCACCTGGGCGCCCACTGAAATAAAACCCCGAAAAATCACGAACGTCGGACGATTGCTCCCACACTGAAAGTGCCAGCAACTCAAGCTCTTGCTGCTCCTCACCGGCCATTCCCAGCGCATCTACAGCACCACAGACATCGGGGCTCCGGGCTTTCCCTGACCAACAGGGCTTCGACATTTACCACCAGCTGCACCTGGGCGCCCACTGAAATAAAACCCCCAAAAATCACGAACGTCGGACGATTGCTCCCACACCGAAAGTGCCAGGCAGTCAAGCTCTTGCTGCTCCTCACCGGCCATTCCCAGCGCATCTACAGCACCACAGACATCGGGGCTCCGGGCTTTCCCTGACCAACAGGCCTTCGACATTTACCACCAGCTGCACCTGGTTACCCACTGAAAAAAAACCCTGAAAAATCAAAAACGTCGGACGATTGCTCCCACACCGAAAGTGCCAGCAACTCAAGCTCTTGCTGCTCCTCACCGGCCACTGGCAGCGCATCTACAGCACCACAGACATCAGGGCTCCGGGATTTCCCTGACCAACAGGCCTTCGACATTTACCACCAGCTGCACCTGGGCGCCCACTGAAATAAAACCGCGAAAAATCACAAACGTCGGACGATTGCTCCCACACTGAAAGTGCCAGCAACTCAAGCGCTTGCTGCTACTCACCGGCCATTCCCAGCGCATCTACAGCACCACAGACATCGGGGCTCCGGGCTTTCCCTGACCAACTGGGCTTCGACGTTTACAACCAGCTGAACCTGGGCGCCCACTGAAATAAAACCCCCAAAAATCACGAACGTCGGACGATTGCTCCCACACCAAAAGTGCCAGCCAGTCAAGCTCTTGCTGCTCCTCACCGGACTTTGGCAGCGCATCTACAGCACCACAGACATCGGGGCTCCGGGCTTTCCCTGACCAACAGGGCTTCGACGTTCACCACCAGCTGCACCTGGGCTCCCACTGAAAAAACACCCCGAATAATCACAAACATCGGACTATTGCTCCCACACCAAAAGTGCCAGACAGTCAACCTCTTGCTGCTCGTCACCGGCCATTGGCAGCGCATCTACAGCACCACGGACATCGGGGCTCCGGGCTTTCCCTGACCAACAGGGCTTCGACGTTTACCACCAGCTGAACCTGGGCGCCCACTGAAAAAAATAAACGAAAAATCACGAACATCGGACGATTGCTCCCACACCGAAAGTGCCAGCAACTCAAGCTCTTGCTGCTCCTCACCGCCCATTCCCAGCGCATCTACAGCACCACAGACATCGCGGCTCTGGGCTTTCTCTGACGAACGGGGCTTGGACATTTACCACCAGCTGCACCTGGTTACCCACTGAAAAAAAACCCTGAAAAATCACAAATGTCGGACGATTCCTGCCACACCTTAAATGCCAGCCTGTCAAGCTCTTGCTGCTACTCACCGGCCATTCCCAGCTCATCTACAGCACCACAGACATCGCGGCTCCGGGCTTTCCCTGACCAACAGGGCTTCGACGTTTACCACCAGCTGCACCTGGGCGCCCACTGAAAAAAATAAACGAAAAATCACAAACGTCGGACGATTGCTCCCACACCGAAAGTGCCAGACAGTCAAGCTCTTGCTGCTCCTCACCGGCCATTGGCAGCGCAACTACAGCACCACAGACATCGCGGCTCCGGGCTTTCCCTGACCAACAGGGCTTCGACATTTACCACCAGCTGCACCTGGGAGCCCACTGAAATAAAACCCCGAAAAATCACGAACGTCGGACGATTGCTCCCACAACGAAAGTGCCAGCCTGTCAAGGTCTTGCTGCTCCTCACCGGCCATTGGCAGCGCATCTACAGCACCACAGACATCGGAGCTCCGGGCTTTCCCTGACCAACAGGGCTTCGACGTTTACCACTCGCTGCACCTGGGCTCCCACTGAAAAGAACCCCGAAAAATCACGAACGTCGGACGATTGCTCCCACACCGAAAGTGCCAGCAACACAAGCTCTTGCTGCTCCTCACCGGCCATTCCCAGCGCATCTACAGCACCACAGACATCGGGGCTCCGGGCTTTCCCTGACGAACAGGGCTTCGACGTTTACCACCAGCTGAACCTGGGCGCCCACTGAAATAAAACCCCGAAAAATCACAAACGTCGGACGATTGCTCCCACAACGAAAGTGCCAGCCAGTCAAGCTCTTGCTGCTCCTCACCGGTCATTGGCGGCGCATCTACAGCACCACAGACATCGCGGCTCCGGGCTTTCCCTGACCATCAGGGCTTCGACATTTACCACCAGCTGAACCTGGGCCCCCACTGAAATAAAACCCCGAAAAATCACGAACGTCGGACGATTGCTCCCACACCAAAAGTGCCAGACAGTCAAGCTCTAGCTGCTGAACACCGGCCATTCCCAGCGCATCTACAGCACCACAGACATCGGGGCTCCGGGCTTTCCCTGACCAACAGGGCTTCGACATTTACCACCAGCTGCACCTGGGCGCCCACTGAAAGTAAAACCCCGAAAAATCACGAACGTCGGACGATTCCTCCCACACCGAAAGTGCCAGCAACACAAGCTCTTGCTGCTCCTCACCGCCCATTCCCAGCGCATCTACAGCACCACAGACATCGGGGCTCCGGGCTTTCCCTGACGAACAGGGCTTCGACGTTTACCACCAGCTGCACCTGGGCGCCCACTGAAAAAAATAAACGAAAAATCATGAACATCGGACGATTGCTCCCACACCGAAAGTGCCAGCAACTCAAGCTCTTGCTGCTACTCACCGCCCATTGGCAGCATATCTACAGCACCACAGACATCGGGGCTCCGGGCTTTCCCTGACCAACAGGGCTTCAACGTTTACCACCAGCTGCACCTGGGTGCCCACTGAAATAAAACCCCGAAAAATCACAAACGTCGGACGATTGCTCCCACAACGAAAGTGCCAGCCAGTCAAGCTCTTGCTGCTCCTCCCCGGACACTCCCAGTGCATCTACAGCACCACAGACATCGGGGCTCCGAGCTTTCCCTGACCAACAGGGCTTCAACGTTTACCACCAGCTGCACCTGGGTGCCCACTGAAATAAAACCCCGAAAAATCACAAACGTCGGACGATTGCTCCCACAACGAAAGTGCCAGCCAGTCAAGCTCTTGCTGCTCCTCCCCGGACACTCCCAGTGCATCTACAGCACCACAGACATCGGGGCTCCGAGCTTTCCCTGACCAACAGGGCTTCAACGTTTACCACCAGCTGCACCTGGTTACCCACTGAAAAAAAACCCTGAAAAATCAAAAACGTCGGACGATTGCTCCCACACTGAAAGTGTGGGCAACTCAAGCTCTTGCTGCTCCTCACCGGCTATTGGCAGCGCATCTACAGCACCACAGACATCGGGGCTCCGGGCTTTCCCTGACCAACAGGGCTTCGACGTTTACCACCAGCTGAACCTGGGCGCCCACTGAAAGTAAAACCCCGAAGAATCACGAACGTCGGACGATTGCTCCCACACCAAAAGTGCCAGCAACACAAGCTCTTGCTGCTCCTCACCAGCCATTCCCAGCGTATCTACAGCACCACAGACATCGGGGCTCCGGGCTTTCCCTGACCAACAGGGCTTCGACGTTTACCACCAGCTGAACCTGGGCGCCCACTGAAAGTAAAACCCCGAAGAATCACGAACGTCGGACGATTGCTCCCACACCAAAAGTGCCAGCCAGTCAAGCTCTTGCTGCTCCTCACCGCCCATTCCCAGCGCATCTACAGCACCACAGACATCGGGGCTCCGGGCTTTCCCTGACCAACAGGGCTTCGACGTTTACCACCAGCTGCACCTGTGCGCCCACTGAAAGTAAAACCCTGAAAAATCACGAACGTCGGACGATTGCTCCCACACCGAAAGTGCCAGCCAGTCAAGCTCTAGCTGCTGAACACCGGCCATTCCCAGCGCATCTACAGCACCACAGACATCGGGGCTCCGGGCTTTCCCTGACCAACAGGGCTTAGAAGTTTACCACCAGCTGAACCTGGGCGCCCACTGAAATAAAACCCCGAAAAATCACGAACGTCGGACGATTCCTCCCTCACCGAAAGTGCCAGCAACTCAAGCTCTTGCTGCTACTCACCGGACTTTGGCAGTGCATCTACAGCACCACAGACATCGGGGTTCTGCGCTTTCCCTGACCAACAGGGCTTCAACGTTTACCACCAGCTGAACCTGGGCGCCCACTGAAAAAAATAAAAGAAAAATCACGAACATCGCACGTTTGCTCCCACACCGAAAGTGCCAGCCAGTCAAGCTCTTGCTGCTCCTCACCGGCCATTCCCAGCGCATCTACAGCACCACAGACATCGGGGCTCCGGGCTTTCCCTGACCAACAGGCCTTCGACGTTTACCACTCGCTGAACCTGGGCTACCACTGAAAAGAACCCCGAAAAATCACGAACGTCGGACGATTGCTCCCACACCAAAAGTGCCAGCCAGTCAACCTCTTGCTGCTCCTCACCGGCCATTGGCAGCGCATCTACAGCACCACAGACATCTAGGCTCCGGGCTTTCCCTGACCAACAGGGCTTCGACGTTTACCACCAGCTGAACCTGGGAGCCCAGTGAAATAAAACCCCGAAAAATCACGAACGTCGGACGATTCCTCCCACACCGAAAGTGCCAGCAACTCAAGCTCTTGCTGCTCCTCACCGGCCATTCCCAGCGCATCTACAGCACCACAGACATCGGGGCTCTGGGCTTTCCCTGACCAACAGGCCTTCGACGTTTACCACCAGCTGCACCTGGGCTCCCACTGAAAAGAACCCCGAAAAATCACGAACGTCGGACGATTGCTCCCACACCAAAAGTGCCAGACAGTCAAGCTCTAGCTGCTGAACACCGGCCATTCCCAGCGCATCTACAGCACCACAGACATCGGGGCTCCGGGCTTTCCCTGACCAACTGGGCTTCGACGATTACCACCAGCTGAACCTGGGCGCCCACTGAAATAAAACCCCGAAAAATCACGAACGTCCGACGATTGCTCCCACACCCAAAGTGCCAGCCAGTCAAGCTCTTGCTGCTCCTCAGCGGAGATTGGCAGCACATCTACAGCACCACAGACATCGGGGCTCCGGGCTTTCCCTGACCAACAGGGCTTCGACGTTTACCACCAGCTGAACCTGGGCGCCCACTGGAAAAAAAACCCGAAAAATCACGAACGTCGGACGATTGCTCCCACAACGAAAGTGCCAGCAACTCAAGCTCTTGCTGCTCCTCACCGGCCATTGGCAGCACATCTACAGCACCACAGACATCGGGGCTCCGGGCTTTCCCTGACCATCAGGGCTTCGACATTTACCACCAGCTGCACCTGGGCTCCCACTGAAATAAAACCCCGAAAAATCACGAACGTCGGACGATTGCTCCCACAACGAAACTGCCAGCAACTCAAGCTCTTGCTGCTACTCACCGGACTTTGGCAGTGCATCTACAGCACCACAGACATCGGGGCTCCAGGCTTTCCCTGACGAACAGCGTTCGACGTTTACCACCAGCTGCACCTGGGCGCCCACTGAAAAAAATAAACGAAAAATCATGAATATCGGACGATTGCTCCCACACCGAAACTGCCAGCAACTCAAGCTCTTGCTGCTACTCACTGCCCATTGGCAGGGCATCTACAGCACCACAGACATCGGGGCTCCGAGCTTTCCCTGACCAACTGGGCTTCAACGTTTACCACCCGCTGCACCTGGGCGCCCACTGAAAAAAATAAACGAAAAATCACAAACGTCGGACGATTGCTCCCACAGCAAAAGTGCCAGCCAATGAAGCTCTTGCTGCTCCTCACCGGCCATTCCCAGCGCATCTACTGCACCACAGACATCGGGGCTCCGGGCTTTCCCTGACCAACAGGCCTTCGACGTTTACCACTCGCTGAACTTGGGCGCCCACTGGAAAAAAAATCCCCAAATATCACAAACGTCGGACGATTGCTCCCACACCGAAAGTCCCAGTCAGTCAAGCTCTTGCTGCTCCTCACCGGCCATTGGCACCGCATCTACAGCACCACAGACATCACGGCTCCGGGCTTTCCCTGACCAACAGGGCTTCGACATTTACCACCAGCTGCACCTGGTTACCCACTGAAAAAAAACCCTGAAAAATCAAAAACGTCGGACGATTGCTCCCACACCAAAAGTGCCAGCCAGTCAAGCTCTTGCTGCTCCTCACCGGCCATGGGCAGTGAATCTACAGCACCACAGACATCCCGGCTCCGGGCTTTCCCTGACGAACAGGGCTTCGACATTTACCACCAGCTGCACCTGGGCGCCCACTGAAATAAATAAACGAAAAATCACAAACGTCGGACGATTGCTCCCACACCTGAAGTGCCAACCAGTCAAGCTCTTGCTGCTCCTCACCGGCCATTCCCAGCGCATCTACAGCACCACAGACATCGGGGCTCCGGGCTTTCCCTGACCAACAGGGCTTCGACGTTTACCACCAGCTGCACCTCGGAGCCCGCTGAAAAAAACCCCGAAAAATCACAAACGTCGGACGATTGCTCCCACACCGAAAGTGCCAGCAACTCAAGCTCTTGCTGCTACTCACCGGACTTTGGCAGTGCATCTACAGCACCACAGACATCGGGGTCCTGCGCTTTCCCTGAACAACAGGGCTTCAACGTTTACCACCAGCTGCACCTGGGCGCCCGCTGAAAAAAACCCCGAAAAATCACAAACGTCGGACGATTGCTCCCACACCGAAAGTGCCAGCCTGTCAAGCTCTTGCTGCTACTCACCGGACTTTGGCAGTGCATCTACAGCACCACAGACATCGGGGCTCCGGGCTTTCCCAGACCAACAGGGCTTCGACATTTACCACCAGCTGCACCTGGGCGCCCACTGAAATTAAAACCACGAAAAATCACGAACGTAGGACGATTGCTCCCACACCAAAAGTCCCAGTCAGTCAAGCTCTTGCTGCTACTCACGGGCCATGGGCAGCGCATCTACAGCACCACAGACATCGTGGCTCCGGGCTTTCCCTGACCAACAGGGCTTCGACATTTACCACCAGCTGCACCTGGGTGCCCCCTGAAAAAAAAACCCCAAAAATCACAAATGTCGGACGATTCCTGCCACACCTTAAATGCCAGCCTGTCAAGCTCTTGCTGCTCCTCACCGGACTTTGGAGGCGCATCTACAGCTCCACAGACATCGGGGCTCCGGGCTTTCCCTGACCAACAGGGCTTCAACGTTTACCACCAGCTGCACCTGGGCGCCCACTGAAAAAAATAAACGAAAAATCACGAACATCGCACGATTGCTCCCACATCGAAAGTGCCAGCAACTCAAGCTCTTGTTGCTACTCACCTCCCATTCCCAGCGCATCTACAGCACCACAGACATCGGGGCTCCGGGCTTTCCCTGACGAACAGGGCTTCGACGTTTACCACCAGCTGAACCTGGGCGCGCACTGGAAAAAAAACCCGAAAAATCACGAACGTCGGACGATTGTTCCCACATTGAAAGTGCCAGCCAGTCAAGCTCTTGCTGCTCCTCACCGGCCATTCCCAGCGCATCTACAGCACCACAGACATCGGGGCTCCGGGCTTTCCCTGACCAACAGGGCTTCGACGTTTACCACCAGCTGCACCTGGGCTCCCACTGAAAAGAACACCGAAAAATCACAAACGTCGGACGATTGCTCCCACACCGAAAGTGCCAGCCAGTCAAGCTCTTGCTGCTCCTCACCGCCCATTGGCAGCGCATCTACAGCACCACAGACATCGGAGCTCCGGGCTTTCCATGACGAACCAAGCTTCGACATTTACCACCAGCTGCACCTGGGCTCCCACTGAAAAGAACCCCCGAAAAATCACGAACATCGGACGATTGCTCCCACACCGAAAGTGCCAGCAACACAAGCTCTTGCTGCTCCTCACCGGCCGTTCCCAGCACATCTACAGCACCACAGACATCGGGGCTCCGGGCTTTCCCTGACCAACAGGGCTTCGACGTTTACCACCAGCTGAACCTGGGCGCCCACTGAAAAAAATAAACGAAAAATCACGAAGATCAGACGATTGATCCCACAACGAAAGTGCCAGCCAGTCAAGCTCTTGCTGCTCCTCACCGCCCATTCCCAGCGCATCTACAGCACCACAGACATCGGGGCTCCGGGCTTTCCCTGACCAACAGGGCTTCGACGTTTACCACCAGCTGAACCTGGGCGCCCACTGAAAAAAAACCCCGAAAAATCACGAACGTCGGACGATTGCTCCCACACCGAAAGTGCCAGCATGTCAGCCTCTTGCTGCTCCTCACCGGCCATTGGCAGCGCATCTACAGCACCACAGACATCGGGGCTCCGGGCTTTCCCTGACCAACAGGGCTTCGACGTTTACCACCAGCTGAACCTGGGCGCCCACTGAAAAAAAACCCCGAAAAATCACGAACGTCGGACGATTGCTCCCACACTGAAAGTGCCAGCCAGTCAAGCTCTTGCTGCTCCTCACCGGCCATTGGCAGCGCATCTACAGCGCCACAGACATTGCGGCTCTGGGCTTTCCCTGACCAACAGGCCTTCGACATTTACCACCAGCTGCACCTAGTTGGCCACTGAAAAAAAACCCTGAAAAATCGAAAACGTCCGACAATTGATCCCACACCCAAAGTGCCAGCCAGTCAAGCTCTTGCTGCTCCTCACCGCCCATTGGCAGCGCATCTACAGCACCACAGATATCGGGGCTCCGGGCTTTCCCTGACCAACAGGGCTTCGACGTTTACCACTCGCTGCACCTAGGCTCCCACTGAAAAGAACCCCGAAATATCACGAACGTCGGACGATTGCACCCACACCGAAAGTGCCAGCAACACAAGCTCTTGCTGCTCCTCACCGGCCATTCCCAGCGCATCTACAGCACCACAGACATCGGGGCTCCGGGCTTTCCCTGACCAACTGGGCTTCAACGTTTACCACCAGCTGAACCTGAGCGCCCACTGAAATAAAACCTCCAAAAATCACGAACGTCGGACGATTGCTCCCACACCGAAAGTGCCAGACAGTCAAGCTCTTGCTGCTCCTCACCGGCCATTGGCAGCGCATCTACAGCACCACAGACATCGGGGTTCTGCGCGTTCCCTGACCAACAGGGCTTCGACGTTTACCACCAGCTGAACCTGGGCGCCCACTGAAAAAAATAAAAGAAAAATCACGAACATCGGACAATTGCTCCCAAACCAAAAGTGCCAGCCAGTCAAGCTCTTGCTGCTCCTCACCGGTCATTCCCAGCGCATCTACAGCACCACAGACATCGGGGCTCTGGGCTTTCCCTGACAAACAGGGCTTCGACGTTTACCACTCGCTGCACCTGGGCTCCCACTGAAAAGAACCCCGAAAAATCACGAACGTCGGACGATTGCACCCACACCGAAAGTGCCAGCAACACAAGCTCCTGCTGTTCCTCACCGGCCATTCCCAGCGCATCTACAGCACCACAGACATCGGGGCTCCGGGCTTTCCCTGACAAACAGGGCTTCGACGTTTACCACCAGCTGCACCTGGGCGCCCACTGGAAAAAAAACCCGAAAAATCACGAACGTCAGACGATTGCTCCCACACCGAAAGTGCCAGCAACTCAAGCTCTTGCTGCTCCTCACCGGACTTTGGCAGCGCATCTACAGCACCACAGACATCGGGGCTCCAGGCTTTCCCTGACCAACAGGGCTTCGACGTTTACCACCAGCTGCACCTGGGCGCCCACTGAAAAAAATAAACGAAAAATCACGAACATCGGACGATTGCTCCCACACCGAAAGTGCCAGCAACTCAAGCTCTTGCTGCTACTCACCGCCCATTCGCAGGGCATCTACAGCACCACAGACATCGGGGCTCCGAGCTTTCCCTGACCAACAGGGCTTCGACGTTTACCACCAGCTGCACCTGGGCGCCCACTGAAATAAAACCCCGAAAAATCACGAACGTCAGACGATTGCTCCCACAACGAAAGTGCCAGCCAGTCAAGCTCTTGCTGCTCCTCCCCGGCCACTCCCAGTGCATCTACAGCACCACAGACATCGGGGCTCCGGGCTTTCCCTGACGAACAGGGCTTCGACGTTTACCACCAGCTGCACCTGGGCGCCCACTGAAAAAAACCCCAAAAATCACGAACGTCGGACGATTGCTCCCACACCGAAAGTGCCAGCATGTCAGCCTCTTGCTGCTCCTCACCGACCATTCCCAGCGCATCTACAGCACCACAGACATTGGAGCTCCGGGCTTTCCCTGACCAACAGGGCTTCGACATTTACCACCAGCTGCACCTGGGCGCCCACTGAAATAAAACTCCGAAAAATCACGAACGTCGGACGATTGCTCCCACAACGAAAGTGCCAGCAACTCAAGCTCTTGCTGCTACTCACCAGACTTTGGCAGTGCATCTACAGCACCACATACATTGGGGTTCTGCGCTTTCCCTGACCAACAGGGCTTCGACGTTTACCACCAGCTGAACCTGGGCGCCCACTGAAAAAAATAAACTAAAAATCACGAACATCGGACGATTGCTCCCACACCGAAAGTGCCAGACAGTCAAGCTCTTGCTGCTCCTCACCGCCCATTCCCAGCGCATCTACAGCATCACAGATATCGGGGCTCCGGGCTTTCCGTGACCAACAGGGCTTCGACGTTTACCACCAGCTGAACCTGGGCGCCCACTGAAAGTAAAACCCCGAAAAATCACGAACATCGGACGATTGCTCCCACACCGAAAGTGCCAGCAACTCAAGCTCTTGCTGCTACTCACCGGACTTTGGCAGTGCATCTACAGCACCACAGACATCGCGGCTCTGAGCTTTCCCTGACGAACAGGGCTTCGACGTTTACCACCAGTTGAACCTGGGCGCCCACTGAAAAAAATAAAAGAAAAATCACGAACATCGGACAATTGCTCCCACACCAAAAGTGCCAGCCAGTCAAGCTCTTGCTGCTCCTCACCGGCCATTCCCAGCGCATCTACAGCACCACAGACATCGGGGCTCCGGGCTTTCCCTGACCAACAGGGCTTCGACGTTTACCACTCGCTGCAGCTGGGCTCCCACTGAAAAGAACCCCGAAAAATCACGAACGTCGGACGATTGCTCCCACACCGAAAGTGCCAGCAACACAAGCTCTTTCTGCTCCTCACCGGCCATTCCCAGCGCATCTACAGCACCACAGACATCGGGGCTCCGGGCTTTCCCTGACGAACAGGGCTTCGACATTTACCATCAGCTGCACCTGGGCGCCCACTGAAAGTAAAACCCTGAAAAATCACGAACGTCGGACGATTGCTCCCACAACGAAAGTGCCAGCCAGTCAAGCTCTTGCTGCTCCTCACCGGCCATTGGCAGCGCATCTACAGCACCACAGACATCGTGGCTCCGGGCTTTCCCTGACCAACAGGCCTTCGACATTTACCACCAGCTGCACCTGGGCGCCCACTGAAAAAAAACCCTGAAAAATGACGAACGTCGGACGATTGCTCCCACACCAAAAGTGCCAGCCAGTCAAGCTCTTGCTGCTCCTCACCGGACAGTGGCAGTGCATCTACAGGACCACAGACATTGGGGCTCCGGGCTTTCCCTGACCAACAGGCCTTCGACGTTTACCACTCGCTGAACCTGGGCTCCCACTGAAAAGAACCCCGAAAAATCACGAACGTCGGACGATTGCTCCCACACCAAAAGTGCCAGACAGTCAAGCTCTAGCTGCTGAACACCGGCCATTCCCAGCGCATCTACATCACCACAGACATCGGGGCTCCGGGCTTTCCCTGACCAACAGGTCTTAGAAGTTTACCACCAGCTGAACCTGGGCGCCCACTGAAATAAAACCCCGAAAAATCACGAACGTCGGACGATTGCGCCCACACCCAAAGTGTCAGCCAGTCAAGCTCTTGCTGCTGCTCACCGGACTTTGGCAGTGCATCTACAGCACCACAGACATCGGGGCTCCGGGCTTTCCCTGACCATCAGGGCTTCGACATTTACCACCAGCTGCACCTCGGCTCCCACTGAAATAAAAGCCCGAAAAATCACGAACGTCGGACGATTGCTCCCACAACGAAAGTGCCAGCCAGTCAAGCTCTTGCTGCTCCTCACCGCCCATTCCCAGCGCATCTACAGCACCACAGACATCGGGGCTCCGGGCTTTCCCTGACGAACAGGGCTTCGACGTTTACCACCAGCTGAACCTGGGCGCCCACTGGAAAAAAAACCCGAAAAATCACGAACGTCGGACGATTGTTCCCACATTGAAAGTGCCAGCCAGTCAAGCTCTTGCTGCTCCTCACCGGCCATTGGCAGTGCATCTACAGCACCACAGACATCGCGGCTCCGGGCTTTCCCTGACCATCAGGGCTTCGACATTTACCACCAGCTGCACCTGGGCGCCCACTGAAATAAAACCCCGAAAAATCACGAACATCGGACGATTGCTCCCACACCGAAAGTGCCAGCAACACAAGCTCTTGCTGCTCCTCACCGCCCATTCCCAGCGCATCTACAGCACCACAGACATCGCGGCTCTGGGCTTTCCCTGACCAACAGGCCTTCGACATTTACCACCAGCTGCACCTAGTTGGTCACTGAAAAAAAACCCTGAAAAATCAAAAACGTCGGACAATTGATCCCACACCGAAAGTGCCAGCCAGTCAAGCTCTTGCAGTTCCTCACCGGCCACTGGCAGCTCATCTACAGCACCACAGACATCGGAGCTCCGGGCTTTCCCTGACCAACAGGGCTTCGACGTTTACCACTCGCTGCACCTGGGCTCCCACTGAAAAAAACCCCGAAAAATCACGAACGTCGGACGATTGCACCCAAACCGAAATTGCCAGCAACACAATCTCTTGCTGCTCCTCACCGGCCATTCCCAGCGCATCTACAGCACCACAGACATCGGGGCTCCGGGCTTTCCCTGACCAACAGGGCTTCGACATTTACCACCAGCTGCACTTGGGCGCCCACTGAAATAAAACCCCGAAAAATCACGAACGTCGGACGATTGCTCCCACAACAAAAGTGCCAGCAACTCAAGCTCTTGCTGCTACTCACCGGACTTTGGCAGTGCATCTACAGGACCACAGACATCAGGGTTCTGCGCTTTCCCTGACCAACAGGGCTTCGACGTTTACCACTCGCTGCACCTGGGCTCCCACTGAAAAGAACCCCGAAAAATCACGAACGTCGGACGATTGCTCCCACACCGAAAGTGCCAGCAACACAAGCTCTTGCTGCTCCTCACCGGACTTTGGCAGCGCATCTACAGCACCACAGACATCGGGGCTCCGGGCTTTCCCTGACCAACAGGGCTTCGACGTTTACCACCAGCTGAACCTTGGCGCCCACTGAAATAAAACCCCAAAAAATCACGAACGTCGGACGATTGCTCCCACAACGAAAGTGCCAGCCAGTCAAGCTCTTGGTGCTCCTCACCGGCCATTCCCAGCGCATCTACAGCACCACAGACATCGGGGCTCCGGGCTTTCCCTGACCAACAGGGCTTCGACGTTTACCACCAGCTGCACCTGGGCGCCCACTGAAAAAAATAAACGAAAAATCATGAACATCGGACGATTGCTCCCACACTGAAAGTGCCAGCCATTCAAGCTCTTGCTGCTCCTCACCGGACTTCGGCAGCGCATCTACAGCACCACAGACATCGCGGCTCTGGGCTTTCCCTGACCAACAGGCCTTCGACATTTACCACCAGCTGCACCTAGTTGGCCACTGAAAAAAAAACCCTGAAAAATCAAAAACGTCAGACAATTGATCCCACACCGAAAGTGCCAGCAACTCAAGCTCTTGCAGTTCCTCACCGGCCACTGGCAGCTCATCTACAGCACTACAGACATCGGAGCTCCGGGCTTTCCCTGACCAACAGGGCTTCGACGTTTACCACCAGCTGAACCTGGGCGCCCACTGAAAAAAAACCCCGAAAAATCACAAACGTCGGACGATTGCTCCCACACCGAAAGTGCCAGCCTGTCAAGCTCTTGCTGCTCCTCACCGGCCATTCCCAGCGCATCTACAGCACCACAGACATCGGGGCTCCGAGCTTTCCCTGACCAACAGGGCTTCGACCTTTACCACCAGCTGCACCTGGGCGCCCAGTGAATAAAAATCCCCTAAAATCACAAACGTCCTACGATTGCTCCCACACCAAAAGTGCCAGCCAGTCAAGCTCTTGCTGTTCCTCACCGGACAGTGGCAGTGCATCTACAGCACCACAGACATCGGGGTTCTGCGCTTTCCCTGACCAACAGGGCCTCCTGCCCCACAACTGGGCCTTCTACACCCCCAAAATGGCGTCGTGCCCCCCAAAATGCGCTCTCGCCCCTGAAAGTGGCCTCCTGCCCCATGACTGGGCCTTCTACACCCCCAAAATGGCGTCGTGCCCCCCAAAATGCGCTCTCACCCCCGAAAGTGGCCTCCTGCCCCACAACTGGGCCTTCTACCCCCCCAAAATGGCGTCGTGCCCCACAAAATGCACTCTCGCCCCCGAAAGTGGCCTCCTGCCCCACAACTGGGCCTTCTACCCCCCCAAAATGGCACCGTGCCCCCCAAAATGCGCTCTCACCCCCGAAAGTGGCCTCCTGCCCCACAACTGGGCTTTCTACCCCCCCAAAATGGCGTCGTGCCCCACAAAATGCACTCTCGCCCCCGAAAGTGGCCTCCTGCCCCACAACTGGGCCTTCTACCCCCCCAAAATGGCGTCGTGCCCCACAAAATGCGCTCTCGCCCCCAAAAGTGGCCTCCTGCCCCACAACTGGGCCTTCTACCCCCCCAAAATGGCGTCGTGCCCCACAAAATGCGCTCTCGCCCCCGAAAGTGGCCTCCTGCCCCACAACTGGGCCTTCTACCCCCCCAAAATGGCGCCGTGCCCCCCAAAATGCGCTCTCACCCCAAAGTGGTCTCCTGCCCCCCAACTTGCGGGGGGGGGTCGCCGAGCTCCCGCGCATGCGCGCACAGCTGGACCGTGAGGGGCGGGAGACCGGCGCGGAGCCGGTTGGGGGGGGGCGTGGGCGCATGCGCGCTGAGGGGCGGCGGGCGCGCCGGTGGCGGAGAGAAGGCAGGAAGCAGGAAGCAGGAAGCAGGAAGCGGCAGCGCCGCGGCGTTTTTATTGGCGGGGAGAGCGGCGGGGGCGAGGCCCGGCTCCGGTACCGGCACCGCGGGGGCGGGGGGCGCCCGGGGGGTTTGGGGTCCGGGGTGGGGGGGGACGGGGGATTTTGGGGGGGGTCCCAAACCGTTCTAGGGGGATCCCGGGGGGGGGGGGGTTGGGGGTCCCGGGATGGGGGGGTCGGGGGTATGGGGGGGGGGGGGGCTTGGGGGGCGGAGTCCCAAAGGGTTTGGGGGGGGTCAGAGGGGTTCTTGGGGGGAGGGTGGGGGGTTTGGGGTCCGGGGTGGGGGGGCTTTGAGAGGGTGGGGGGGGGTCCCAAACCGTTCTAGGGGGATCCCGGGGGGGGGGGGGGGTTGGGGGTCCCGGGATGGGGGGGTCGGGGGTATGGGGGGGGGGGGCTTGGGGGGCGGAGTCCCAAAGGGTTTGGGGGGGGTCAGAGGGGTTCTTGGGGGAGGGTGGGGGGTTTGGGGTCCGGGGTGGGGGATTTTGGGGGGGTGGGGGGGCTTTGAGAGGGTGGGGGGGGGTCCCAAACCGTTCTAGGGGGATCCCGGGGGGGGGGGGGTTGGGGGTCCCGGGATGGGGGGGTCGGGGGTATGGGGGGGGGGCTTGGGGGGCGGAGTCCCAAAGGGTTTAGGGGGGGGGTCAGAGGGGTTCTTGGGGGGCAGGGTGGGAGGTTTGGGGTCCGGGGTGGGGGAGTTTGGGGGGGTGGGGGGGCTTTGAGAGGGTGGGGGGGGGTCCCAAACCGTTCTAGGGGGATCGGGGGGGGGGTTTGGGGGTCCCGGGATGGGGGGGTCGGGGGTATGGGGGGAGGGGGCTTGGGGGGCGGAGTCCCAAAGGGTTTGAGGGGGGGTCAGAGGGGTTCTTGGGGGGAGGGTGGGGGGTTTGGGGTCCGGGGTGGGGGAGTTTGGGGGGGTGGGGGGGCTTTGAGAGGGTGGGGGGGGGTCCCAAACCGTTCTAGGGGGATCCCGGGGGGGGGGGGGTTGGGGGTCCCGGGATGGGGGGGTCGGGGGTATGGGGGGGGGGGGCTTGGGGGGCGGAGTCCCAAAGAGTTTGGGGGGGGGTCAGAGGGGTTCTTGGGGGGAGGGTGGGGGGTTTGGGGTCCGGGGTGGGGGATTTTGGGGGGGTGGGGGGGCTTTGAGAGGGTGGGGGGGGGGTCCCAAACCGTTCTAGGGGGATCCCGGGGGGGGGGGGTTGGGGGTCCCGGGATGGGGGGGTCGGGGGTATGGGGGAGGGGGCTTGGGGGACGGAGTCCCAAAGGGTTTGGGGGGGGTCAGAGGGGTTCTTGGGGGGAGGGTGGGGGGTTTGGGGTCCGGGGTGGGGGATTTTGGGGGGGTGGGGGGGCTTTGAGGGGGGGGGGGGGGTCCCAAACCGTTCTAGCGTTCTAGGGTGATCCCGGGGGGGGGGTTGGGGGTCCCGGGGGGGGAGAATTTGGGGGGGGGGGCCTCAAAACCATTTCGGGGCATGCCGGGGGGGGGTGCTTAGGGGGTCTAGGGGTCCTGGGTGTGGGATTTTAGGGGGGGTCCCGGATGGGGGGTGGGGGGGGGATTTGGGGGGATGGAGCGCGGTCCCGGGGGGGGTCCCTCAGGGGGCGGGGGGCGCCCCGCCCCCCCCCAGGCTGCCGCGGGACAGGCTGCGGCCCCGCCCCCCGTCCCCCGAGGCCGCGCTGGAGAGCGAGGCGGTGCGGGAGCGCGACAGCCGCGTCATGGCCGCCGCCGCCACTGCGGGGAGGGGGGGGGGGCCAGGGCCGCGCCCCGCCCCTCCCCTCCCCCGGCCACGCCCACCCCCCTCCCTCCCACCCCGGGCCACGCCTCCCCCGGGCGCCAGGGTGGTGCCCCGGGCCACGCCCCCCCTCCTCCCTCCCCGGGCCACGCCCCCCTCCTCCCCCCCCGGGCCACGCCCCCTCCTCCCCCCCGCGGGCCACGCCCCCCTCCTCCCTCCCGGGCCACGCCCCCTCCTCCCTCCTGGGCCACGCCCCCCTCCTCCCCCCCGGGCCACGCCCCCTCCTCCCCCCGGGCCACGCCCCCTCCCCCCCGGGCCACGCCCCCGCCTCCTCCCCCCCGGCCACGCCCCCCTCCTCCCCCCCGGGCCAACGCCCCCTCCCCCCCCCCGGGGCCACGCCCCCCCTCCTCCCCCCCCGGGCCACGCCCCCTCCCCAGGCCACGCCACGCCCCCCCCTCCTGGAACTGCATTTAATTGCCCTGGGTGGAGGGGGGAGGTGATGTTAATTAGAACTGAGGAGCGTTAATTAAGCCTCAGGTCAATTAATTCCTCCTGCCTCGCAGCAGCTAATTACTCCCCCCCAGGTCCAGGTTAATTAATTGCACCGCTAATTACCCCCCCCCCCCGGTGTAATTAACTCCCCCGCCTCAGCTGAGTTTTCCCCTTCCAGCACGCAAACGAGCCCCCCACCCCGGCGGTAATTAATTATGCAGAGCGGCTTAATTACCCGCCCCGAGCGCTAATAACCCCCCAGGAGTGTTAATTAGCGGTGGCTCGTTAGGCGGTACTCACGGTAGCCCATGCCCTGCAGGAAGTACTTGAAGGCCTCGGTGAGCTTGGCCGGCTGCGCGGGTGGGGCCGTGACCTCCGACCCCTCCCCGGTGACCTCTGACCCCTGGCTGACCTCTGACCTCGCGACCCCGGTAAGGCCCGGTCCCCCCCCCCAGCAGTCCTCTGAGCCCCTGTGACCTCTGACCCTCTGTGACCCCATGACCTCTGACCCCATGACCTCTGACCCTGTGTGACCCCATGGGGGGTGTCATGTGACCTCAGAGGAGGCCCGGTGACATCACAGGAGGCCCGGTGACATCACCAGTGACGTCACTCACCATGGCGTCCTTGTGGGGGGAGTTGTCGCCCACCACCAGCAGCACCGGGCAGCTGGGGGGGCAAAGGTCAGGGGTCGCGGGGGGGTCACGGGGGTCACGGGGGGTCACGGGGGTCACGTGGGGTCAGGGGTCAGGGGTCCACTCACCGCAGGCTGTTGGCCCCGCTGCGCTGCAGGCCCAGGTCCCCCGTGGCTGCAAGGGGGATGTCCCAGTTCATCCTAGTGCCTCCCAGTTTGATCCCAGTTCCCCCTGTTTTCTCCCCAGTTCCCTCCCAGTTCTCTCCCAGTCCCTCCCAGTTCCCTTCCAGTTCCCCTCAGCTCAATCCCAGTTGCTCCCAGTCCCTCCCAGCCCCCCCGGTACCCCCCCAGCTCCATCCCAGTTCAATTCCAATTCCTCCAGTTTGATCCCAGTTTCCCCAGTACCCTCCCACTCCATCCCAGTCTGATCCCAGTGCCCCCAAATCCCATCCCAGACCCCCCCAGTCCCCTCCCAGTCCCTCCCAGCCCCCCCCAGTTCGATCCCAGTCCCCCCCGGTTCAATCCCAGTTCAGTCCCAGTCCTCCTAGCCCAGTCCCAGTCCCTCCAGTTCCCTCCCAATCCCCCCCGGTTCAATCCCAGTTCAATCCCAGTCCCCCCCAGTCCCCTCGCAGTCCCCCCCAGTCCCCTCGCAGTCCCCTGCCAGTCCCCCCCCAGTCCCCCCCAGTCCCCCCCCAGTCCCCCCAGTTCCATCCCAGTCCCCCCCCGGTTCAATCCCAGTGCTCCTAGCCCAGTCCCAGTCCCCCCCCAGTTCCCTCCCAGTCCCCCCCGGTTCAATCCCAGTTCAATCCCAGTTCGATGCCAGTCCTCCTAGCCCAATCCCAGTCCCTCCCAGCCCCTCCCAGCCCCCCCAGTTCCCTCCCAGTCCGCCCCGGTTCAATCCCAGTTCAGTCCCAGTCCTCCTAGCCCAGTCCCAGTCCCCTCCCAGTCCCTCCCAGTCCCCTCCCAGTCCCCACCAGTCCCCCCAGTTCCATTCCAGCCCCTCCCAGTTCCCTCCCAGTTCAATCCCAGCTCGATCCCAGTGCTCCGAGGGCAGTCCCAGTGCCCCGCAGCCCCGCCGCAGCGCCCCCAGTTTGCCCAGTACCTGTTGTACATGGCCCAGAGCAGGGGGGCGTTGGGCGCCGCCCCCAGCCGCCGCCGGGCCTGCTGCACCGGGGGAGGGGCGGCCGCCAGCTCCTCCTGCGGCCCGCGCGTCACAGCCCCGCCCCCGCCCCGCCCCTGCCCCGCCCCCATGTCACAGCCCCGCCCCCACCCCGCCCCCACCCTGTGACCCACAAGTGACCCTCCCCCAACCCTTAACTGAGCTCCCTGACCCACAAGTGCCCCCCCCGACCCACAAGTGGCCCTTGGGGCCTCCAGGTGGACTCTGGGCCCCCCAAGTGCCCCCCACAGGCCCCCCAAGTGCCCCTTGAGGGCCCCCAAAACTGACCCCCAGGACCCACAAGTGGCCCTCCCCAGACCCCCAAGCGCCCCCCGGACCCACAAGTGGCCCCCCACGGGACCCCCAAGTGCCCCCCCGCCCGACCTGCGTGAAGAGGTGCGCCAGGATGAGCTCGCTGCTGGAGGACGTCAGGCCCGACAGCTGGGGGGGCACCCGTGGGACCCACGGCGACCCACGGCGACCCACCGCGATCCACCGGCACCCACAGACACCGTAGGGAGCCACCGCGACCCACAGCGACCCACAGCGACCCACAGACACCGTAGGGACCCACAGCGACCCGCAGTGACCCACGGCGACCCACAGACACCCACAGACACGGTAGGGACCCACAGCGACCCACAGACACCGTAGGGACCCACAGCGACCCACAGCGACCCACAGCGACCCACAGACACCGTAGGGACCCACAGCAACCCACAGCGACCCACAGCGACCCACAGACACCACAGTGACCCACAGTGACCCACAGCGACCCACAGCGACCCACAGACACCACAGCGACCCACAGCGACCCACAGACACCACAGTGACCCACAGTGACCCACAGCGACCCACAGCGACCCACAGACACCACAGCGACCCACAGCGACCCACAGACACCGTAGGGACCCACCGTGACCCACAGCGACCCACAGCGACCCACAGACACCGTAGGGACCCACAGCGGCCCACAGCGACCCACGGCGACCCACAGACACCGTAGGGACCCACAGCGACCCACAGCGACCCACAGACACCACAGTGACCCACAGTGACCCACAGCGACCCACAGCGAGCCACAGACACCACAGCGACCCACAGCGACCCACAGACACCGTAGGGACCCACCGTGACCCACAGCGACCCACAGCGACCCACAGACACCGTAGGGACCCACAGCGGCCCACAGCGACCCACGGCGACCCACAGACACCGTAGGGACCCACAGCGACCCACAGACACCGTAGGGACCCACAGCGACCCACAGCGACCGTAGGGACCCACCACGACCCACGGCGACCCACAGACACCGTAGGGACCCGCAGCGACCCACGGCGACCCACAGACACCGTAGGGACCCACAGCGACCCACAGCGACCCACAGCTACCGTAGGGACCCACAGCAACCCACAGCGACCCACAGACACCGTAGGGACCCGCAGCGACCCACAGCGACCCACAGCTACCGTAGGGACCCACAGCGACCCACAGCCGCCCACCAACACCGTAGGGACCCGCAGCGACCCACAGCCACCCACAGACACCGTAGGGACCCACAGTGACCCACGGCCGCCCACCGCCACCCACAGCGACCCACGGCGACCCATAGGGACCCACAGTGAGCCACACGCGACCCCAAGCGACCCACAGCGCCGCGGGGCCAGCAGCAGGGAACCCCCCCCAAACCCCGCCCCCTTCTGCCCCACCCCTCTCCCCATTGGCCCTCCCCACCCGCCGGCCCCGCCCACCTTGTGCGCCACCCAATCCACCCAGCCCTTGGCGCGGGGGTTGATGTTGATCAGCACCAGCCCCTCCACCGCCTCGGGGTGCAGCAGCTGTGGGGCGGGGCCAGACCCATAGCGCCCCACGGCCACGCCCTCCCACCCCATAGCGACCCCCCAGCCCCATAGCGACCCCCCAGCCCCACAGCCACGCCCCCCGAGAGCCCCCAGCGACCCACAAGTACCCAACCAAGAGACCCCACTAACCTCCTCCAGCCCCATAGCGCCCCACGGCCATGCCCCCCCAGCCCCATAGCGACCCCCCAGCCCCATAGCGACTCCCCAGCCCCATAGCGACGCCCCCCTGCCCCATAGTGACCCCCCAGCCCCACAGCCGAGCCCCCAACCCCCCAGCGACCCACAAGTGCCCAGAGACCCCACTAACCTCCTCCAGCCCCATAGCGCCCCACGGCCATGCCCCCCCGCCCCATAGCGACCCCCCCAGCCCCATAGCGACCCCCCAGCCCCATAGCCGAGCCCCCAACCCCCCAGCGACCCACAAGTGCCCAGAGACCCCACTAACCTCCTCCAGCCCCATAGCGCCCCACGGCCATGCCCCTCTGCCCCATAGCGACCCCCCAGCCCCATAGCGACCCCCCAGCCCCACAGCCATGCCCCCCTGCCCCATAGCGACCCCCCCGCCCCATAGCGACCCCCCCAGCCCCACAGCCACGCCCCCCAGCCCCATAGCGACCCCCCCAGCCCCATAGCGACCCCCCCCAGCCCCACAGAACCTCCCCCGAGATTCCCGCAGCCCTGCATTCCCCCCAAATCTGCCCCCCGCCCTGCCCCACGCCCCGCCCGACGCCCCGCCCCACATCTCACCCCAAATTTAGCCAGGACGAAGGCGCCGGCGCCCACCCCAATGCCCACGACGCTGGCGATGCTGGGGGGGTGGGCGGGGTCAGGCCGGTGCTGACCCTGCCCCCCCGTCCCGTCCCGCTACGGGTCAGGGGCCCCCTCCCCGCCCCACAGCGCCGTGGGGCGCCCCCCCGCCCACTCACTTGAGGTGCCGGAGGACGCAGGGGACGATTTCGGCCAGTTGCTCCAGGGAGGGGTACTGGTACCAGCGGGGGAGGGGCGGGGGGCGGGGGGGGGAGGGGCGACGGGGGGAGGGGCAAGGGGTCAATCGGGGGTCGAGGTGGGGGGAGGGCGGGCGAGGGGACCAATGAGGTGAAGCGATGGCGGTTGGAGGGGGGGAGGGGTGCGTAGGGTGACGCTGCGATGTGATGGCGGTCGAGGTGGGGGGACGGGGGGGCGGGGGGTCAACTGGGGGGGGGGAGGGGTGGGGGGGTCAACAGAGAGACGACAGGGTCAACTGGGGGTTAATGGGGGCAACTGGGGGTTAGTGGGGGGCAACTGGGGGTTAATGGGGGTCAGTGGGGTCAACTGGGGGTTAATGGAGGCAACTGGGGGTTAATGGGGGTCAACTGGGGGTTAGTGGGGGGCAACTGGGGGTTAATGGGGGTCAGTGGGGTCAACGGGGGGTTAATGGGGGTCAACTGGGGGTTAATGGGGGTCAACGGGGGGCTTATGGGGGGCAACTGGGGGTTAATGGGGGAAACTGGGGGTCAATGGGGGGCAACTGGGGGTCAATGGGGGCAACTGGGGGTTAATGGGGGTCAACAGGGGGTCAACTGGGGGTTAATGGGGGCAACTGGGGGTTAATGGGGGTCACAGGTCAACTGGGGGTTAATGGGGGTCAACTGGGGGTTAATGGGGGTCAATGGGGGGCTTATGGGGGGCAACTGGGGGTTAATGGGGGCAACTGGGGGTTAATGGGAAGCAACTGGGGGTCAATGGGGGCAACTGGGGGTTAATGGGGGTCAACAGGGGGTCAACTGGGGGTTAATGGGGGTCAGTGGGGTCAACTGGGGGTTAATGGGGGTCAACTGGGGGTTAATGGGGGTCAACGGGGGGTCAACTGGGGTTTAATGGGGGTCAACTGGGGGTTAATGGGGGTCAACGGGGGGTCAACTGGGGTTTAATGGGGGTCAACTGGGGGTTAATGGGGGTCAACTGGGGGTTAATGGGGTCAACGGGGGTTAATGGGGGTCAACGGGGGGTTAATGGGGTCAACGGGGGGTCAACTGGGGGTTAATGGGGGTCAACTGGGTGTTAATGGGGGCAACCAGGTGTTACTGGGGGTCACTGGGGGTTAATGGGGGTCAACTGGGGGTTAATGGGGGTTAACAGGGGTCAATGGGGGTCAACTGGGGGTTAATGGGTGCAACTGGGGGTTAATGTGGGGCTACAGGACAAGCTGCAAAAAAGGGGTGCCTTAATCAGGGAGCACCAATAGTGAGTACTTAATCAGGGAGTAGAAGGGGTGCCTTAATCAGGGAGCACCAATTGTGAAACTGCCGGCAATAATGGAAAAGGAGGTAGCCCTAGAATTATTATGCTCTCTATGAGAGGACTGAGTTATGACTCGGCCGTCCTAGAAGCTTTGCTGCAGTGGGCAAAGAAAAGGGAATTAATCCCCACAGTTGATGATCCTTTTGAACTCCCGACACAGGAAAAGATAGGAAAAAAGCTGTGGGATGAAATAAGTAAGGGATCTCCACCGTGTGGAAGCTAATGAACGAAACATTGATAAGCATGAAAGCCGAGCGTTCAGTTGCTGCATCTGCTTTTGCGGCCTTAACTCCAGCCGACGGGTCCACCTCCACTACCAGCATGCTGTTCTCGGGTTTAACGAGCCCTGCCGCCGCCCCGGCTCGTGCTGAGGGTGGGGGGGTTCGAGCCCCAGCAAGGACTCCAGGAACTGCAGCCACAGCCCCTATAACTATAGATATGCGGGCACCAGAGGGAAAAACTGCCAAAGGCTTTTCACCACCATCAGACGTACCACCGCCAGGCACCCCGCCACGCTGCGCCAGTGCAGACTCAGAGTCACGAGCCTTTTCGCCGGCACCAACAGCTCTGGTTTATCCCCCGTTACCACCTTCTTCCCTGCCACCACGGCGTGAGGAGGAGGGGGATGAACATTCATCTGGCTCCAAGGACGCACAGCTGGAAGAGACGCTAAAAAGACTGGAAGCCCTAGAGATTCGCCTAGAAGTGTCACTGGGAAACTTGTCAACTCCTTCGCCTGTGCCGCATCGAGACCTGTCAGCATCCAACCTATTCATTCCGAACGGAGCATCGGGTGAGATCAGTCTTTTTGCACCTTTGCAAGGGACGCCGGCGGGAGGGGCCGGGGTTTTGAATCCGATAGTGCAGTGGAAAGAGGTGATTCGAGATGCTTTGATAGAAGGAGAGCCTTTTCCTATGGCATTTCCAGTTGTGACTGATAATACTGGGAAAAGTGTGTGGAAAGCATTAGACTGGAAAATATTGAAGGAAGCTAAAAGTGCAGTTACTCAGTATGGGCTAAAATCATCATATGCTCAATCTGTGTTGCAGCATATTTTTTCATCACAGTTGTTAGCTCCTTATGATATTAGAATGATTGTCCAGGTCGCAGCAGCTGCAGTTCTTTCAGTACTGGCAGGCTGCTTGTGATAGGGCAGCTGCAACGCCTCGACAACAGGGTGATCCATTATTCGGGGTGCAAACTCAAATGCTGATGGGAGCGGGACACTACACACGATCTGATTGGCAAGCGCAATTTGCTACCAAAGTGTTACAACTGGGCCAAGATTTGGCTTATAGAGCGCTTGCTAGGGTGCACGATGAAAAGTCTGGACCTGCCTTTACATCAAGAAGACAAGGTCCCACAGAACCATATGGGAAATTTATTGATCGGTTGCACACTGCAATTATGGCTCACCCTGATCTGGATGATGACATGAAAGCAAAGTTCTTAGATATGCTTGCCTTTAATAATGCTAATCAAAAAAAAACAAAAAACAAAAAACAAACCCAAAAAACTAAGAGAGCCCTCAGTGTGCTGCCAAAAGGATCTAGTACAGGGCAACTGCTGGAAGCTGCTGAGCGAATGTTAGAACAAGAAAAGGCTACAGTCATGGCTGCTGCTGTAGGTGCAGCCGTTAAACCGTTGATATCAATAAAGCGGCGCGTGATTAACTGTCTGTAACCCCCATTCCCTCTTTCCCCCCCCCCGCCCCCCATCCCTGTCCCGCTAAGGGGGCAGGGGAGGGAGGTGGAGATGGTGTTAAGCCTGGGAAGAGGGAGGGGTGGGGGGAGGTTGTCTTGTTCCCTTTTTCCTTATCCTGCTTTGGTTTTAGTGATGGTCTGTTTTGCCTGTAGCGGTGGCTTTAAGGATCCCTCCCTATTCTTGTCTTAAACCTCAGGTTTTAGTTTTCTTTCCTCTTATATGTCTGGGCCACAGCCGCCGCCAGGCGCCCCCACCCCCCCGCCCCTGACATGGTTAACAGATACTCCTGTCTGAGTCGAGCTTTGTATAAGTGGAAGGACCGTTCCCTCTTATAACATGGGGGAAGGGATACGCTTATGTCTTTACAGGAGCAGTAAACAAGTGGATCCTTGTCTGTATCATCTGCGGGTATTTCAGAACATGTTTGGTTGACCTGCCAGATACCGGTAGGACGGCAACTCTGTGTAAAACAGCAGCAACCACAAGTGCTGAGTGCTAAAACTACAAAAGATGGAACTTTTTGGGATCAGTAAAGATGGACTTCTATTTCTTTTTAACTATTCAAGAGCTAATGTTTCTAGAGGGGTAATGATTGTAAATGCTTTAAGATCTATACATTGCAACGACACAGCATGACGTAATCATGCGAGCACATATCAAAATCCAGACAGCATAAAAGACCTAAACGAAGCATACATAGCATTGAATCTGGTTGCCAAGATAATACAGAGTTTTGGAAACTAAGTAAAATTATTGCTGCTTCAGTCTTTACACCTGGTGTGGCAAGTGCCTAGGCATTAACTATGCTAAATAAATTGGACTGTTGGCTTGCTAAGCAAATAAATACAACTGTATCGGCACTATCAACGCTGTTAACTGATGTAGATTCTATATACTATGCTACTTTACAAAACAGAACCGCTGTTAGCCCGCAGAGCACATATTTGACGGGCCTTGTTGCATGCGCTGGCCACGCATGCAGCAACGTCTAGTCAGGCCTTGTTGTATGCGCTGGCCACGCATGCAGCAACACCTAGTCAGGACTCTTTCACTGAATCTGCTGAGGGTATAAACAGAGGTGGCTCGGAGCGAAGGGGAGAGGACAGACCCAGAGCACACTTTATTTACAACAGGGGACGCCCTGAAGGTGCTGCGCCTGCCTCCCTTCTCTGCTCTGACCCGGCTGATAAACATCCTCTTGCTCAGCGGTGTCTTTGGCATAGTTGGGTTAGTAACAGAATAGATCAGCAATAGATTTTTTTTATTATTAGCACAAAATCATGGTTGTCAGGATTTTGATGGGCTTTGCTGCATGAATCTGTCTGATCATTCGGAATCTATTCACAAAAGTATTCAAAACTTGCAAAAAGGAGTACAAAACCAGCAACAAAGTGATGGTTTTGATATATTCAGACATCTTTTGGTGACTTGATAAAAGCTTGTTACTAATAGCTGTAGGATGCTTATTCATTCCTTTTATATATGTATTTTGATCTATAATTCTGTGTCTTAAAATGTGTGCAAACTTTAATAGATAAAGCGTTGAAACAAGCCTCTTCTCCTAAACAAAGAAGGGGGAGATGTGGTATTTCGCTGAGCCAGTATGGTATCAGTGAAAGCACACCGACCTTGGGGGAGGAATGCAATCATGCTCTCAGGAAGAAAGCCATGGAATGAGAAGGGAAGCTTTAAGATACAAAACATTGTTAGCAGAATTTATGGCTTGTTTCAACAGAGGCCTGCAGAAAACTAGTCATTGCTCTTGTAGATAAGAAAGTTACTGGAGTTGTTATATCCATAATAGTAGAAAAATGTTATAGTAGAAAATTACTAGAAGGTACTGAAACTTAGCTTTGCTTTGTAATCATGAATATGCATAAACATGTGATCAGTAATTTTATTAACTAAGCTTGTGTGTGGCATAACTGGGTGGTTGCTGTCCTTGGTTAAAATCGGAATTATGATACTAGGCATCATACTAGGCATAACATACCATGCTTGCAAAAAATGATTAACAACTCAATACAGACAATCTGGCTCATAAAAAAAAAAAAAAAAAAAAAAAAAGAAGAAAAGGGAGATTCAGTAGAGGCCTACATGAACCTAGTTGATATTGTAGTAAAATAAGGTCAGGAGTACCAAAAAGAGCCATAGGAGGACCATGTTATTTTGGAAAATTGATAATGTTTGCTCCACCTATGAGAACATTACGGAATCACACTCGAGCAAGAAGATCGCTAAAAGTATTGACTCCCCATTGTGACGGCAATTTAACCCTGTTGGGTACAGCTGAGCGGATAGCATTATCTTTATTTGTTCCTTGGGCAGCAACTGCAAAAGCTTTAGCTAACTTAAATAAATTAGCTTGTTGGGCACAAAAGCAAATGAATTTAACCTCTAGCATGTTATCAGGATTATTAGAAGACATGGATAGTATGCGTCATGATATTTTTGCAGAATCTAGCAGCCATTGATTTTTTGTTATTAGCGCATAAGTGGGTCTGGATTGTTCAAAACAAAAAGGGGGATTTGTTGGATACCTGGAGTATCAGGGACACTTAGTGAACAATCCAGACCGAATGGAATTGTTATGTTTGTGAGCAGCAGGCCTCAAGGACATCACTGAAGCCGCTTGTGAGAAAGTAATGAAGCCGCCTGTAAGAAAGTACTGAAGCCACCTGTGAGAAAATAATGAGGCCGCCTGTGAGAAAGTAATGAAGCTTCCTGTGAGAAAGTAAACGAAGCAACCTTGAAGAAGATCGTAAACAACTCTGAGAAAGTGAAAACATGAAAAGTACGGGACTTTCAGGTTAACGGGACTTTCCAGATTAGCTAACTGCAAGTAGGAAGGATATGCAAATGTAACTATTAGAGCTTAAGCCAATCACGCAATGACTAGTAGGCATATTTTATCTTAGCAATATAAATATGTGCACCCGGGACTAATAAATCGAACTACGCTTATTACTCATATTGAGTCTTTTGTCGTACGTTCCTCCGTCGCTCGCAGGACTGCACCCCGTGGAAGAGATGACCCACGCCGGAGCAGTTTCACGAAGGACTGTGGCCCGTGGGAGGGACCCCACGCTGGAGCAGAGGAGGAATGCAAGGAGTTCTTCCCCCGACGATGACACAGAGGCGTAAAACAACGCGTGATGAACTGACTGCGACCCCCATTCCCCCCCCCACCGCCCCCGACCCCCCCCTCCATGCCGCTCGGGAGGGGAAGGTAGTAGAGATAATGTTAAGCCCGGGAAGAGGGAGGGGTGGGGGGAGGTTATCTTGTTCCCTGTCTCATTCTCCTGCTAGATTTAGAAATAAATGAGTGTTTTTCCCCAAGTCGAGTCTGTTTTGCCTGTAACGGTAACTTTACAAATTTCTTCCCGTCCTTATCTCAAACCTCGAGCCGTTTTTCTTATATCATCTCCTCCTATTCTCTCGGAGGGTGGGGGGAGCGAGAGAGAGACTGTGTAGTCTGGTCCCGATCGGGGCTGAACTACGACAGTGGCCCAGCTGTCTGAGAGCAGTAGCAGCTGTCATTCTAAACATTCAAGAAGCCTGAAAGTTCACTCTAGGCCAGAAAATGACTGTCCTAGTTTCCCAGACTGTATCTGCGGTCCTTGAAGCAAAAGGAGGGCATTGGCTTTCCCCACAAAGGTTCCTGAAATATCAAGCTATAATGGTTGAACAGGATGATGTTGAAATCGTGACCACAAACATCATCAATCCGGCCTCATTCCTTGATGGGAACATCAGGGAGCCGGTGAGTCATGACTGCGTGGAAACAATTGAAACCATGTATTCTAGTCGAACGGATCTTAAAGATGTCCCTGTCGATGGAGCCGAACATTGGTTCACCGATGGAAGCAGCTATATGTTAAATGGAAGGCGACATTCCGGATATGCTGTTACCACTTTTGAAAAGGTGATAGAGTCCAGGCCACTATCAGCCGATGTCTCAACCCAAAAGGCCGAGATCATAGCCCTTACCTGAGCCCTGGAGAGAGCCCAGGGAAGGACTGTAAACATTTGGACTGACCCTAAATATGCCTTTGGGGTGGTACATGCCCATGGAGCAATATGGAAGGCAAGAGGACTGTTAAATTCTCATGGAAAAACCATCAAACACGCAGAAGGGATTTTGAAAATCCTGAATGCAGTCCAGCTTCCCAAAAAGGTGGCAATTATGCATATTAAAGCACACCAGAAAGTGAGCACAGAATTGGAAAGAGGAAATGAGCTGGCAGATAGGGAAGCAAAACAAGCAGCTAGAGAAACAATCAAGGTAGAGGGTGCGCTAATACCTGATGGACAGGTATTTCTAGAAGGTAAACCAGAATACACAAAGGAAGTCGGCAAACTTATTAATGATCTAAAGGGGTCATATAATGAGGAAGGGTGGGCCAATTACTACCCCTCACACGGGAGGGTAGTAATTCCCTCCTACATGATATGGTCAGTAGTCCGAGAAGAACATAGAAAAAGACACTGGGGGGAGGCGGGGGCAGAAGCCCTATATAAAGATCTCATCAGGAACATAATAGCGTGAAACTTAGACACTACCGCTAGACAAGTAACTCAACAATGTGATCTTTGTCTCCAGACTAATCCTAAAGTTGTAAAAGGGCCGAAACTTGAAAAAATCGGAAAGGGGAATGGTCCGGGACAACGTTGGCAGATTGATTTCTCAGAACTCCCTAGAAAAGGGGGGTATCGATACTTATTAGTACTTACGGATACCTTTTCAGGCTGGCCAGAAGCTTTCCCGTGCGGAACTGCTAAAGCCTGGGAAGTAACCAAAATACTGCTCCAGGAAATAGTACCTAGGTTTGGAGTCGCAGCAGTAATGCCCTCGGATAGAGGACCACATTTTGTGTCCAGAATAGTACAAGCAATTAGCCACCATCTAGGGATAGAGTGGCAATTACATACCTCTTACCGACCACAATCAAGTGGCCAGGTGGAGAAAATGAATCACCCAATCAAACAACAGATTGTCAAGTTGGGTCAGGAAACTAATCTAACTTTACCATTAGCTCTTATACGAATACGAACCAGACCAAGAGCAAGAGAAGGGCTTAGTCCATTCGAAATTCTATATGGACGACCCTATGGGGTACAAAAGGGAACGTCTTCACAAATTGGTGAAGAAATAATGACCTCCTATATGGTGGCACTAAACAAACAATTAAAAAGAATTGAAAAACATGCAATGGGAACACGTCGTAGGGGTCTGGATGGGCCTGTTCACGATATACAACCAGGGGACTATGTATATGTTAAATCTCTTACAGAAAAAACTCTGGAACCACAGTGGGCCGGACCTTTTCAAGTCCTCCTCACCACCTACACGGCAATTAAGGTAAAGGGACAGAACTCCTGGATACACCATACTCGGATCAAGAGAGCCTCTGCAACCTTGTGGAAAGTAACTCCAGACAACAATGAAGACTTGAGACTTAAACTCGTTCGAACGGATAAGGGCGGGAACAGTGCAGTAGTGAACCGGAGGGACACCACAGCAAACGATACCGGACAAAGAAACCGGGACCGGCCAGTAACTAATCTCGCCCAAATCTGTCATCGGTGCAGTTTATATCTTATTTGTCATTTTATTATAGGAAATATAAAACCCATTTTAGCAGGTCACCAAAGGCAGTACATTATCTACAGAAGTAGCTGTACTAATCCACTAGACCAACTAAATCCTAAAATGACCAATTGTTTAATTGGAATTGTGATTGGGCTTACAATATTTTCCTGCATCTTACCACCAACTTGTAATCAAAAGGACACCAAATGGCCGTGGTCTCACGCCTCCCTTGGGTTTACAGGAAGCATGGGACCACCTTTTAAACGGTCGGGCTTAAACTTGGCCACTGTGGTTATGCACAAAATGGAAATGTACTCAGGGCATGAGTGGGGCTGGGACAGAGGCAACAGGGATCCTTAATACTATGGTGCGCCCCGTTGTGATCTTATTGATTAGCTTAGGGGTTTTATTAATATTAACTATTGTGCTGTACCTATGGGTTTGGAGAATGTTTAAGAAAGTAACACTGTCGTAGTTCAGCCCCGATCAGGACCAGACTACGCAGTCTCTCTCTCACTCCTCCCACCCTCCGAGAGAACAGGGGGAGATAACGTAAGGAAAAACGGCTCGAGGTTTGAGATAAGGACAGGGAGAAATCCTTAAAGTTACCATCACGGGCAAAACAGACTCCTCTTGGGGAAAACTATTCATTTATTACTACAAACAGCAAGATAATGAGACAGAGAACAAGATAACCTCCCTCCACCCCTCCCTCTTCCCAAGCTTAACATTATCTCTACTACCTTCCCCCCCCCGAGTGGCACAGGAGGGGGAAGAGGGAATGGGGATTGCGGTCAGTTCATCACGCGTTGTTTTACACTGCTGCTTCATGGTTGGGGGAAGAACTCGCATTCCTCCCCTGCTCTGTTGTGGGGTCCCACCCGTACGCCACAGTCCTTCCTGAAACTGCTCCGGCATGGGTCATCTCTTCCACGGGGTGCAGTCTCTCCAGAACGGCTGTCCCAGCGGGCCCTCCATGGGCCACAGCTGCCTTCAGGCATCCACCTCCCCCAGTACAGGATCCTTCACGGGCTCCAAGTGGATCTCTGCCCCTCCGTGGACCTCCATGGGCTGCAGGGGGACAACCTGCTCCACCATGGTCGTCACCACAGGCTGCAGGGGAATCTTGGCCAGGAGCCGCATTACTCCTCCCACTCCTTCTGAACTGACCTGGGCATCTGCAGCCGTTCCTCACAACAGGCTGGTAGATGTCTCTCAGGATCCTTTTTACATCTTATTCACTTCTCCTCTCCTCTCCACTTCCTGCAGCCGGGCCGGACCAATTCGGGCCCAGTCAGCCGCTTGGCGAGAGGCCAGAGGGTGAGGCCTGCAAGGCCCATAAGGCCTGCGCCTCCCCCTCTGTGCCTCTGCCCCCCGCTCAGCTGCTTCACATCTCTCCCTTTTTTTTTTTTTTCTGTTTTCCCCTATTTGAATACGTTATCACAGAGGCATTATCATGGGACATTCTGCTACCAATTGGCTTGGCCTTGGCCAGCAGCGGGTCCGCTCTAGGCCCGGCCGAGTCCACTGAACAAAGGGGAGCGACTTCTAGCAGTTTCCTACAGAAGCTACCACCTTAGCCCCCCCCCCACTAACAAAACCATGTATGATGCTTCATATCATTCAGGGAAACTGTTTAAGTAAAAGAATTTACTTAGTGTGATAAAAAGGGGGGATTGATATAGGGGACAATAAGTTAATCACAACTATATATGTATGCTCTTAAAGAATTGTTGTAGTTCAGCCCCGATCGGGACCAGACTACGCAGTCTCTCTCTCACTCCCCCCCCACTCTCCAAGAGAACAGGGGGAGATTTGGTAAACAAAAGAAAACCAGGAAAAAAACCAAACCCGTGGGTTGAGATTGAACAAAAAGTAAATTTAACAGTAATGACAGAAGAAAACAAAACAGTGATGCAATACAAATATAGTATAATGGCTTACAACAAATCTCCACACCTAGTTTCTTCCACGTAGCAGGAGGCTCCTTTCACCACCCTCCTCACTTACATACTGAGCCCCAGCAGTTAGCTGATTAGTTAACTATCCCAGCCATAGGGGCTACCAGCTTCAGTACTCCACCCAGCTCAGGTAAATATTAACTCTATCCTAGCCAGAAACAGGACAAGAATACAGTTATAAAACATAGTCACGTACCCATATAGCTTAGAGAAACAATTAATGGAAGAGGAAGTCTGTTTTTTTTTTCTTTTCCTGACGAAGGACTCATTTGTAAGGAGTGAGAAACAGTCCCTACTGCTCAGTGGGAAAAAATCTTAAAAATCCTGAACCTTTTGTTACATGGTGACCAGCTCTGAATACCCTTGCTGCTCCTCACCGGCTCTTGCTACCACACATACAGGCTCCAAACTCTGGGGCTCCGGGCTTTCCTAGACCACCAGGACAGGGTGGTAAAGATCTACAGGCATAAAAAAAATCTACAGGCCAGGAAACATTGGGGCTCCGGGATTTCTTAGACCACCAGGACTCCGACGTTTAACACCAGCTCGAGCTGTCCGCCTAGTGTTAAACCACAGCTTAAAAATGGTGAATGTCAGACAGCTGCTCCCACACCAGAAGTGTCAGCTCTGGAATGTCTTGCTGCTTCTCACCAGCTCTAGGCACCACATCTACAGGCTCACAAACATTGGGGATCCGGCATTTCCTGGGACACCAGGACTCCGACGTCTACCATCACCTCAACTCAGCAGTCCCTTTTGAAAAAAATCTTAAAAATCACACAGTCAGAAGACTGCTCCCACACCAGAAGTGACATTTCTGAAAGCTCTTGCTTCTCCTGCCCGGCTCTTGCCACCGCATCTACAGGCTCACAAATATTGGGACTGCGAGATTTCCTAGAACACCAGCACTCCAACGTTTACCACGGTGTACTTATGGCCGCCCAGTGAAAACACTCTTATATATCATGAACGTTGGATGATAGATCCCACACCAGAAGTGCCAGCTCTGAAAACCCCTCAGTGGCTCTTGCCACCGCATCTACAAGCCCAGCAACACTGGGGCTCCGTTCTTTCCTAGACAATCAGGACTCCGACTTTTGCCACCATGTACACCAGTAAACTTTCAGAGGTGGCACTTTTGGTGTTAAAGCAATCGTCTGAGTTAGTGATTTTTAAGATTTATTTCTCACTGTGCAGCAGCTCTAGGTGATGGTAAGTGTCAGAGTCCTGCTGGTGGAGGAAAGCCCAGAGACTCAATGTTTGTGAGCCTGTAGATGTGGTGGGAAGAGTCGGTGAGGAGCAGCAAGAACTTTTAGAGCAGGCATTTCAGGTGTTGGAGTAATTGTCTGACTTCCTTCTCCGCGGCTGCTTCCAAGTTGACGGTAACTGCCAGCGTGCTAGCTGTGTAGGACAGTGAAGAGGCTGACGCGTGTGTGTCCGTAGAGCTGCTAGAAAGCGTACGTGAAGAGCAGGAAGGGCTTTCAGAGCAGCCGGCTCTCGTCTTGGACAGTCACCACGCATCCGCACTTTTAGTGCCTCAGAACCCCGGACAGCTTGCAAAACACGGCTGTAACTGTCCCAGCGCAAGCTGTTCAGGAAAGCACAGAAACGCGATGTTCGCGTGCTTTTAGCGCTGCTCGCAAGAAGCCTCCGGAGCAGGCACTTCTCGTGCAGCAACAACCGTGCCTGCTACGATCTTTCCTAGCCTCTTTTCCTCCGGGCAGCCGGCTTGAGCTGATGTGAAGTGTTGGTGGGCAAATCATCCAGAGAAGCGTCGCAATGCTTCTGGGCTGTTAGCAAGAGCTTTCCTTGCTGACCCTTTTCACGTTGGAGATTAGCTGGACATTTGCCGGTTTAGTGCCTTGTTTCTTCTGCGCAGCTTGCACAAAGCTCATTGCGGCTTTCGCGGTTCGAGTTGTGCATCGCCGGAGCTCTGCGGGAAAGAGCGAGAGAAGAGCCGCGAAAGCTCCGAGTGCGGCCAGCTCGCGTGTAGCCGCGAATGTGCGCTGTTCGCCGGTTGCAGGGCGACTGCCTTCTGCGCGGCTGCTTCCAAGTTGACGGTAACTGCCAGCGTGCTAGCTGTGTAGGACAGTGAAGAGGCTGACGCGTGTGTGTCCGTAGAGCTGCTAGAAAGCGTACGTGACGAGCAGGAAGGGCTTTCAGAGCAGCCGGTTCTCGTCTTGCACAGTCGCCACACATCCGCACTTTTAGTGCCTCAGAACCCCGGACAGCTTGCAAAACACGGCTGTAACTGTCCCAGCGCAAGCTGTTCAGGAAAGCACAGAAACGCGATGTTCGCGTGCTTTTAGCGCTGCTCGCAAGAAGCCTCCGGAGCAGGCACTTCTCGTGCAGCAACAACCGTGCCTGCTACGATCTTTCCTAGCCTCTTTTCCTCCGGGCAGCCGGCTTGAGCTGATGTGAAGTGTTGGTGGGCAAATCATCCAGAGAAGCGTCGCAATGCTTCTGGGCTGTTAGCAAGAGCTTTCCTTGCTGAGCCTTTTCACGTTGGAGATTAGCTGGACATTTGCCGGTTTAGTGCCTTGTTTCTTCTGCGCAGCTTGCACAAAGCTCATTGCGGCTTTCGCGGTTCGAGTTGTGCATCGCCGGAGCTCTGCGGGAAAGAGCGAGAGAAGAGCCGCGAAAGCTCCGAGTGCGGCCAGCTCGCGTGTAGCCGCGAATGTGCGCTGTTCGCCGGTTGCAGGGCGAGTGCCTTCTGCGCGGCTGCTTCCAAGTTGACGGTAACTGCCAGCGTGCTAGCTGTGTAGGACAGTGAAGAGGCTGACGCGTGTGTGTCCGTAGAGCTGCTAGAAAGCGTACGTGACGAGCAGGAAGGGCTTTCAGAGCAGCCGGTTCTCGTCTTGCACAGTCGCCACACATCCGCACTTTTAGTGCCTCAGAACCCCGGACAGCTTGCAAAACACGGCTGTAACTGTCCCAGCGCAAGCTGTTCAGGAAAGCACAGAAACGCGATGTTCGCGTGCTTTTAGCGCTGCTCGCAAGAAGCCTCCGGAGCAGGCACTTCTCGTGCAGCAACAACCGTGCCTGCTACGATCTTTCCTAGCCTCTTTTCCTCCGGGCAGCCGGCTTGAGCTGATGTGAAGTGTTGGTGGGCAAATCATCCAGAGAAGCGTCGCAATGCTTCTGGGCTGTTAGCAAGAGCTTTCCTTGCTGACCCTTTTCACGTTGGAGATTAGCTGGACATTTGCCGGTTTAGTGCCTTGTTTCTTCTGCGCAGCTTGCACAAAGCTCTTTGCGGCTTTCGCGGTTCGAGTTGTGCATCGCCGGAGCTCTGCGGGAAAGAGCGAGAGAAGAGCCGCGAAAGCTCCGAGTGCGGCCAGCTCGCGTGTAGCCGCGAATGTGCGCTGTTCGCCGGTTGCAGGGCGACTGCCTTCTGCGCGGCTGCTTCCAAGTTGACGGTAACTGCCAGCGTGCTAGCTGTGTAGGACAGTGAAGAGGCTGACGCGTGTGTGTCCGTAGAGCTGCTAGAAAGCGTACGTGACGAGCAGGAAGGGCTTTCAGAGCAGCCGGTTCTCGTCTTGCACAGTCGCCACACATCCGCACTTTTAGTGCCTCAGAACCCCGGACAGCTTGCAAAACACGGCTGTAACTGTCCCAGCGCAAGCTGTTCAGGAAAGCACAGAAACGCGATGTTCGCGTGCTTTTAGCGCTGCTCGCAAGAAGCCTCCGGAGCAGGCACTTCTCGTGCAGCAACAACCGTGCCTGCTACGATCTTTCCTAGCCTCTTTTCCTCCGGGCAGCCGGCTTGAGCTGATGTGAAGTGTTGGTGGGCAAATCATCCAGAGAAGCGTCGCAATGCTTCTGGGCTGTTAGCAAGAGCTTTCCTTGCTGACCCTTTTCACGTTGGAGATTAGCTGGACATTTGCCGGTTTAGTGCCTTGTTTCTTCTGCGCAGCTTGCACAAAGCTCTTTGCGGCTTTCGCAGTTCGAGTTGTGCATCCCCGGAGCTCTGCGGGAAAGAGCGAGAGAAGAGCCGCGAAAGCTCCGAGTGCGGCCAGCTCGCGTGTAGCCGCGAATGTGCGCTGTTCGCCGGTTGCAGGGCGAGTGCCTTCTGCGCGGCTGCTTCCAAGTTGACGGTAACTGCCAGCGTGCTAGCTGTGTAGGACAGTGAAGAGGCTGACGCGTGTGTGTCCGTAGAGCTGCTAGAAAGCGTACGTGACGAGCAGGAAGGGCTTTCAGAGCAGCCGGTTCTCGTCTTGCACAGTCGCCACACATCCGCACTTTTAGTGCCTCAGAACCCCGGACAGCTTGCAAAACACGGCTGTAACTGTCCCAGCGCAAGCTGTTCAGGAAAGCACAGAAACGCGATGTTCGCGTGCTTTTAGCGCTGCTCGCAAGAAGCCTCCGGAGCAGGCACTTCTCGTGCAGCAACAACCGTGCCTGCTACGATCTTTCCTAGCCTCTTTTCCTCCGGGCAGCCGGCTTGAGCTGATGTGAAGTGTTGGTGGGCAAATCATCCAGAGAAGAGTCGCAATGCTTCTGGGCTGTTAGCAAGAGCTTTCCTTGCTGACCCTTTTCACGTTGGAGATTAGCTGGACATTTGCCGGTTTAGTGCCTTGTTTCTTCTGCGCAGCTTGCACAAAGCTCATTGCGGCTTTCGCGGTTCGAGTTGTGCATCGCCGGAGCTCTGCGGGAAAGAGCGAGAGAAGAGCCGCGAAAGCTCCGAGTGCGGCCAGCTCGCGTGTAGCCGCGAATGTGCGCTGTTCGCCGGTTGCAGGGCGACTGCCTTCTGCGCGGCTGCTTCCAAGTTGACGGTAACTGCCAGCGTGCTAACTGTGTAGGACAGTGAAGAGGCTGACGCGTGTGTGTCCGTAGAGCTGCTAGAAAGCGTACGTGACGAGCAGGAAGGGCTTTCAGAGCAGCCGGTTCTCGTCTTGGACAGTCGCCACACATCCGCACTTTTAGTGCCTCAGAACCCCGGACAGCTTGCAAAACACGGCTGTAACTGTCCCAGCGCAAGCTGTTCAGGAAAGCACAGAAACGCGATGTTCGCGTGCTTTTAGCGCTGCTCGCAAGAAGCCTCCGGAGCAGGCACTTCTCGTGCAGCAACAACCGTGCCTGCTACGATCTTTCCTAGCCTCTTTTCCTCCGGGCAGCCGGCTTGAGCTGATGTGAAGTGTTGGTGGGCAAATCATCCAGAGAAGCGTCGCAATGCTTCTGGGCTGTTAGCAAGAGCTTTCCTTGCTGAGCCTTTTCACGTTGGAGATTAGCTGGACATTTGCCGGTTTAGTGCCTTGTTTCTTCTGCGCAGCTTGCACAAAGCTCATTGCGGCTTTCGCGGTTCGAGTTGTGCATCGCCGGAGCTCTGCGGGAAAGAGCGAGAGAAGAGCCGCGAAAGCTCCGAGTGCGGCCAGCTCGCGTGTAGCCGCGAATGTGCGCTGTTCGCCGGTTGCAGGGCGACTGCCTTCTGCGCGGCTGCTTCCAAGTTGACGGTAACTGCCAGCGTGCTAGCTGTGTAGGACAGTGAAGAGGCTGACGCGTGTGTGTCCGTAGAGCTGCTAGAAAGCGTACGTGACGAGCAGGAAGGGCTTTCAGAGCAGCCGGTTCTCGTCTTGGACAGTCGCCACACATCCGCACTTTTAGTGCCTCAGAACCCCGGACAGCTTGCAAAACACGGCTGTAACTGTCCCAGCGCAAGCTGTTCAGGAAAGCACAGAAACGCGATGTTCGCGTGCTTTTAGCGCTGCTCGCAAGAAGCCTCCGGAGCAGGCACTTCTCGTGCAGCAACAACCGTGCCTGCTACGATCTTTCCTAGCCTCTTTTCCTCCGGGCAGCCGGCTTGAGCTGATGTGAAGTGTTGGTGGGCAAATCATCCAGAGAAGCGTCGCAATGCTTCTGGGCTGTTAGCAAGAGCTTTCCTTGCTGACCCTTTTCACGTTGGAGATTAGCTGGACATTTGCCGGTTTAGTGCCTTGTTTCTTCTGCGCAGCTTGCACAAAGCTCATTGCGGCTTTCGCGGTTCGAGTTGTGCATCGCCGGAGCTCTGCGGGAAAGAGCGAGAGAAGAGCCGCGAAAGCTCCGAGTGCGGCCAGCTCGCGTGTAGCCGCGAATGTGCGCTGTTCGCCGGTTGCAGGGCGAGTGCCTTCTGCGCGGCTGCTTCCAAGTTGACGGTAACTGCCAGCCTGCTAGCTGTGTAGGACAGTGAAGAGGCTGACGCGTGTGTGTCCGTAGAGCTGCTAGAAAGCGTACGTGACGAGCAGGAAGGGCTTTCAGAGCAGCCGGTTCTCGTCTTGGACAGTCGCCACACATCCGCACTTTTAGTGCCTCAGAACCCCGGACAGCTTGCAAAACTCGGCTGTAACTGTCCCAGCGCAAGCTGTTCAGGAAAGCACAGAAACGCGATGTTCGCGTGCTTTTAGCGCTGCTCGCAAGAAGCCTCCGGAGCAGGCACTTCTCGTGCAGCAACAACCGTGCCTGCTACGATCTTTCCTAGCCTCTTTTCCTCCGGGCAGCCGGCTTGAGCTGATGTGAAGTGTTGGTGGGCAAATCATCCAGAGAAGCGTCGCAATGCTTCTGGGCTGTTAGCAAGAGCTTTCCTTGCTGAGCCTTTTCACGTTGGAGATTAGCTGGACATTTGCCGGTTTAGTGCCTTGTTTCTTCTGCGCAGCTTGCACAAAGCTCATTGCGGCTTTCGCGGTTCGAGTTGTGCATCGCCGGAGCTCTGCGGGAAAGAGCGAGAGAAGAGCCGCGAAAGCTCCGAGTGCGGCCAGCTCGCGTGTAGCCGCGAATGTGCGCTGTTCGCCGGTTGCAGGGCGAGTGCCTTCTGCGCGGCTGCTTCCAAGTTGACGGTAACTGCCAGCGTGCTAGCTGTGTAGGACAGTGAAGAGGCTGACGCGTGTGTGTCCGTAGAGCTGCTAGAAAGCGTACGTGACGAGCAGGAAGGGCTTTCAGAGCAGCCGGTTCTCGTCTTGCACAGTCGCCACACATCCGCACTTTTAGTGCCTCAGCACCCCGGACAGCTTGCAAAACACGGCTGTAACTGTCCCAGCGCAAGCTGTTCAGGAAAGCACAGAAACGCGATGTTCGCGTGCTTTTAGCGCTGCTCGCAAGAAGCCTCCGGAGCAGGCACTTCTCGTGCAGCAACAACCGTGCCTGCTACGATCTTTCCTAGCCTCTTTTCCTCCGGGCAGCCGGCTTGAGCTGATGTGAAGTGTTGGTGGGCAAATCATCCAGAGAAGCGTCGCAATGCTTCTGGGCTGTTAGCAAGAGCTTTCCTTGCTGACCCTTTTCACGTTGGAGATTAGCTGGACATTTGCCGGTTTAGTGCCTTGTTTCTTCTGCGCAGCTTGCACAAAGCTCTTTGCGGCTTTCGCGGTTCGAGTTGTGCATCGCCGGAGCTCTGCGGGAAAGAGCGAGAGAAGAGCCGCGAAAGCTCCGAGTGCGGCCAGCTCGCGTGTAGCCGCGAATGTGCGCTGTTCGCCGGTTGCAGGGCGACTGCCTTCTGCGCGGCTGCTTCCAAGTTGACGGTAACTGCCAGCGTGCTAGCTGTGTAGGACAGTGAAGAGGCTGACGCGTGTGTGTCCGTAGAGCTGCTAGAAAGCGTACGTGACGAGCAGGAAGGGCTTTCAGAGCAGCCGGTTCTCGTCTTGCACAGTCGCCACACATCCGCACTTTTAGTGCCTCAGAACCCCGGACAGCTTGCAAAACACGGCTGTAACTGTCCCAGCGCAAGCTGTTCAGGAAAGCACAGAAACGCGATGTTCGCGTGCTTTTAGCGCTGCTCGCAAGAAGCCTCCGGAGCAGGCACTTCTCGTGCAGCAACAACCGTGCCTGCTACGATCTTTCCTAGCCTCTTTTCCTCCGGGCAGCCGGCTTGAGCTGATGTGAAGTGTTGGTGGGCAAATCATCCAGAGAAGCGTCGCAATGCTTCTGGGCTGTTAGCAAGAGCTTTCCTTGCTGAGCCTTTTCACGTTGGAGATTAGCTGGACATTTGCCGGTTTAGTGCCTTGTTTCTTCTGCGCAGCTTGCACAAAGCTCATTGCGGCTTTCGCGGTTCGAGTTGTGCATCGCCGGAGCTCTGCGGGAAAGAGCGAGAGAAGAGCCGCGAAAGCTCCGAGTGCGGCCAGCTCGCGTGTAGCCGCGAATGTGCGCTGTTCGCCGGTTGCAGGGCGACTGCCTTCTGCGCGGCTGCTTCCAAGTTGACGGTAACTGCCAGCGTGCTAGCTGTGTAGGACAGTGAAGAGGCTGACGCGTGTGTGTCCGTAGAGCTGCTAGAAAGCGTACGTGACGAGCAGGAAGGGCTTTCAGAGCAGCCGGTTCTCGTCTTGCACAGTCGCCACACATCCGCACTTTTAGTGCCTCAGAACCCCGGACAGCTTGCAAAACACGGCTGTAACTGTCCCAGCGCAAGCTGTTCAGGAAAGCACAGAAACGCGATGTTCGCGTGCTTTTAGCGCTGCTCGCAAGAAGCCTCCGGAGCAGGCACTTCTCGTGCAGCAACAACCGTGCCTGCTACGATCTTTCCTAGCCTCTTTTCCTCCGGGCAGCCGGCTTGAGCTGATGTGAAGTGTTGGTGGGCAAATCATCCAGAGAAGCGTCGCAATGCTTCTGGGCTGTTAGCAAGAGCTTTCCTTGCTGACCCTTTTCACGTTGGAGATTAGCTGGACATTTGCCGGTTTAGTGCCTTGTTTCTTCTGCGCAGCTTGCACAAAGCTCATTGCGGCTTTCGCGGTTCGAGTTGTGCATCGCCGGAGCTCTGCGGGAAAGAGCGAGAGAAGAGCCGCGAAAGCTCCGAGTGCGGCCAGCTCGCGTGTAGCCGCGAATGTGCGCTGTTCGCCGGTTGCAGGGCGAGTGCCTTCTGCGCGGCTGCTTCCAAGTTGACGGTAACTGCCAGCCTGCTAGCTGTGTAGGACAGTGAAGAGGCTGACGCGTGTGTGTCCGTAGAGCTGCTAGAAAGCGTACGTGACGAGCAGGAAGGGCTTTCAGAGCAGCCGGTTCTCGTCTTGGACAGTCGCCACACATCCGCACTTTTAGTGCCTCAGAACCCCGGACAGCTTGCAAAACTCGGCTGTAACTGTCCCAGCGCAAGCTGTTCAGGAAAGCACAGAAACGCGATGTTCGCGTGCTTTTAGCGCTGCTCGCAAGAAGCCTCCGGAGCAGGCACTTCTCGTGCAGCAACAACCGTGCCTGCTACGATCTTTCCTAGCCTCTTTTCCTCCGGGCAGCCGGCTTGAGCTGATGTGAAGTGTTGGTGGGCAAATCATCCAGAGAAGCGTCGCAATGCTTCTGGGCTGTTAGCAAGAGCTTTCCTTGCTGACCCTTTTCACGTTGGAGATTAGCTGGACATTTGCCGGTTTAGTGCCTTGTTTCTTCTGCGCAGCTTGCACAAAGCTCATTGCGGCTTTCGCGGTTCGAGTTGTGCATCGCCGGAGCTCTGCGGGAAAGAGCGAGAGAAGAGCCGCGAAAGCTCCGAGTGCGGCCAGCTCGCGTGTAGCCGCGAATGTGCGCTGTTCGCCGGTTGCAGGGCGAGTGCCTTCTGCGCGGCTGCTTCCAAGTTGACGGTAACTGCCAGCCTGCTAGCTGTGTAGGACAGTGAAGAGGCTGACGCGTGTGTGTCCGTAGAGCTGCTAGAAAGCGTACGTGACGAGCAGGAAGGGCTTTCAGAGCAGCCGGTTCTCGTCTTGGACAGTCGCCACACATCCGCACTTTTAGTGCCTCAGAACCCCGGACAGCTTGCAAAACTCGGCTGTAACTGTCCCAGCGCAAGCTGTTCAGGAAAGCACAGAAACGCGATGTTCGCGTGCTTTTAGCGCTGCTCGCAAGAAGCCTCCGGAGCAGGCACTTCTCGTGCAGCAACAACCGTGCCTGCTACGATCTTTCCTAGCCTCTTTTCCTCCGGGCAGCCGGCTTGAGCTGATGTGAAGTGTTGGTGGGCAAATCATCCAGAGAAGCGTCGCAATGCTTCTGGGCTGTTAGCAAGAGCTTTCCTTGCTGAGCCTTTTCACGTTGGAGATTAGCTGGACATTTGCCGGTTTAGTGCCTTGTTTCTTCTGCGCAGCTTGCACAAAGCTCATTGCGGCTTTCGCGGTTCGAGTTGTGCATCGCCGGAGCTCTGCGGGAAAGAGCGAGAGAAGAGCCGCGAAAGCTCCGAGTGCGGCCAGCTCGCGTGTAGCCGCGAATGTGCGCTGTTCGCCGGTTGCAGGGCGAGTGCCTTCTGCGCGGCTGCTTCCAAGTTGACGGTAACTGCCAGCGTGCTAGCTGTGTAGGACAGTGAAGAGGCTGACGCGTGTGTGTCCGTAGAGCTGCTAGAAAGCGTACGTGACGAGCAGGAAGGGCTTTCAGAGCAGCCGGTTCTCGTCTTGCACAGTCGCCACACATCCGCACTTTTAGTGCCTCAGCACCCCGGACAGCTTGCAAAACACGGCTGTAACTGTCCCAGCGCAAGCTGTTCAGGAAAGCACAGAAACGCGATGTTCGCGTGCTTTTAGCGCTGCTCGCAAGAAGCCTCCGGAGCAGGCACTTCTCGTGCAGCAACAACCGTGCCTGCTACGATCTTTCCTAGCCTCTTTTCCTCCGGGCAGCCGGCTTGAGCTGATGTGAAGTGTTGGTGGGCAAATCATCCAGAGAAGCGTCGCAATGCTTCTGGGCTGTTAGCAAGAGCTTTCCTTGCTGACCCTTTTCACGTTGGAGATTAGCTGGACATTTGCCGGTTTAGTGCCTTGTTTCTTCTGCGCAGCTTGCACAAAGCTCTTTGCGGCTTTCGCGGTTCGAGTTGTGCATCGCCGGAGCTCTGCGGGAAAGAGCGAGAGAAGAGCCGCGAAAGCTCCGAGTGCGGCCAGCTCGCGTGTAGCCGCGAATGTGCGCTGTTCGCCGGTTGCAGGGCGACTGCCTTCTGCGCGGCTGCTTCCAAGTTGACGGTAACTGCCAGCGTGCTAGCTGTGTAGGACAGTGAAGAGGCTGACGCGTGTGTGTCCGTAGAGCTGCTAGAAAGCGTACGTGACGAGCAGGAAGGGCTTTCAGAGCAGCCGGTTCTCGTCTTGCACAGTCGCCACACATCCGCACTTTTAGTGCCTCAGAACCCCGGACAGCTTGCAAAACACGGCTGTAACTGTCCCAGCGCAAGCTGTTCAGGAAAGCACAGAAACGCGATGTTCGCGTGCTTTTAGCGCTGCTCGCAAGAAGCCTCCGGAGCAGGCACTTCTCGTGCAGCAACAACCGTGCCTGCTACGATCTTTCCTAGCCTCTTTTCCTCCGGGCAGCCGGCTTGAGCTGATGTGAAGTGTTGGTGGGCAAATCATCCAGAGAAGCGTCGCAATGCTTCTGGGCTGTTAGCAAGAGCTTTCCTTGCTGAGCCTTTTCACGTTGGAGATTAGCTGGACATTTGCCGGTTTAGTGCCTTGTTTCTTCTGCGCAGCTTGCACAAAGCTCATTGCGGCTTTCGCGGTTCGAGTTGTGCATCGCCGGAGCTCTGCGGGAAAGAGCGAGAGAAGAGCCGCGAAAGCTCCGAGTGCGGCCAGCTCGCGTGTAGCCGCGAATGTGCGCTGTTCGCCGGTTGCAGGGCGACTGCCTTCTGCGCGGCTGCTTCCAAGTTGACGGTAACTGCCAGCGTGCTAGCTGTGTAGGACAGTGAAGAGGCTGACGCGTGTGTGTCCGTAGAGCTGCTAGAAAGCGTACGTGACGAGCAGGAAGGGCTTTCAGAGCAGCCGGTTCTCGTCTTGCACAGTCGCCACACATCCGCACTTTTAGTGCCTCAGAACCCCGGACAGCTTGCAAAACACGGCTGTAACTGTCCCAGCGCAAGCTGTTCAGGAAAGCACAGAAACGCGATGTTCGCGTGCTTTTAGCGCTGCTCGCAAGAAGCCTCCGGAGCAGGCACTTCTCGTGCAGCAACAACCGTGCCTGCTACGATCTTTCCTAGCCTCTTTTCCTCCGGGCAGCCGGCTTGAGCTGATGTGAAGTGTTGGTGGGCAAATCATCCAGAGAAGCGTCGCAATGCTTCTGGGCTGTTAGCAAGAGCTTTCCTTGCTGACCCTTTTCACGTTGGAGATTAGCTGGACATTTGCCGGTTTAGTGCCTTGTTTCTTCTGCGCAGCTTGCACAAAGCTCATTGCGGCTTTCGCGGTTCGAGTTGTGCATCGCCGGAGCTCTGCGGGAAAGAGCGAGAGAAGAGCCGCGAAAGCTCCGAGTGCGGCCAGCTCGCGTGTAGCCGCGAATGTGCGCTGTTCGCCGGTTGCAGGGCGAGTGCCTTCTGCGCGGCTGCTTCCAAGTTGACGGTAACTGCCAGCCTGCTAGCTGTGTAGGACAGTGAAGAGGCTGACGCGTGTGTGTCCGTAGAGCTGCTAGAAAGCGTACGTGACGAGCAGGAAGGGCTTTCAGAGCAGCCGGTTCTCGTCTTGGACAGTCGCCACACATCCGCACTTTTAGTGCCTCAGCACCCCGGACAGCTTGCAAAACACGGCTGTAACTGTCCCAGCGCAAGCTGTTCAGGAAAGCACAGAAACGCGATGTTCGCGTGCTTTTAGCGCTGCTCGCAAGAAGCCTCCGGAGCAGGCACTTCTCGTGCAGCAACAACCGTGCCTGCTACGATCTTTCCTAGCCTCTTTTCCTCCGGGCAGCCGGCTTGAGCTGATGTGAAGTGTTGGTGGGCAAATCATCCAGAGAAGCGTCGCAATGCTTCTGGGCTGTTAGCAAGAGCTTTCCTTGCTGACCCTTTTCACGTTGGAGATTAGCTGGACATTTGCCGGTTTAGTGCCTTGTTTCTTCTGCGCAGCTTGCACAAAGCTCATTGCGGCTTTCGCGGTTCGAGTTGTGCATCGCCGGAGCTCTGCGGGAAAGAGCGAGAGAAGAGCCGCGAAAGCTCCGAGTGCGGCCAGCTCGCGTGTAGCCGCGAATGTGCGCTGTTCGCCGGTTGCAGGGCGAGTGCCTTCTGCGCGGCTGCTTCCAAGTTGACGGTAACTGCCAGCGTGCTAGCTGTGTAGGACAGTGAAGAGGCTGACGCGTGTGTGTCCGTAGAGCTGCTAGAAAGCGTACGTGACGAGCAGGAAGGGCTTTCAGAGCAGCCGGTTCTCGTCTTGCACAGTCGCCACACATCCGCACTTTTAGTGCCTCAGAACCCCGGACAGCTTGCAAAACACGGCTGTAACTGTCCCAGCGCAAGCTGTTCAGGAAAGCACAGAAACGCGATGTTCGCGTGCTTTTAGCGCTGCTCGCAAGAAGCCTCCGGAGCAGGCACTTCTCGTGCAGCAACAACCGTGCCTGCTACGATCTTTCCTAGCCTCTTTTCCTCCGGGCAGCCGGCTTGAGCTGATGTGAAGTGTTGGTGGGCAAATCATCCAGAGAAGCGTCGCAATGCTTCTGGGCTGTTAGCAAGAGCTTTCCTTGCTGACCCTTTTCACGTTGGAGATTAGCTGGACATTTGCCGGTTTAGTGCCTTGTTTCTTCTGCGCAGCTTGCACAAAGCTCTTTGCGGCTTTCGCGGTTCGAGTTGTGCATCGCCGGAGCTCTGCGGGAAAGAGCGAGAGAAGAGCCGCGAAAGCTCCGAGTGCGGCCAGCTCGCGTGTAGCCGCGAATGTGCGCTGTTCGCCGGTTGCAGGGCGAGTGCCTTCTGCGCGGCTGCTTCCAAGTTGACAGTAACTGCCAGCGTGCTAGCTGTGTAGGACAGTGAAGAGGCTGACGCGTGTGTGTCCGTAGAGCTGCTAGAAAGCGTACGTGACGAGCAGGAAGGGCTTTCAGAGCAGCCGGTTCTCGTCTTGCACAGTCGCCACACATCCGCACTTTTAGTGCCTCAGAACCCCGGACAGCTTGCAAAACACGGCTGTAACTGTCCCAGCGCAAGCTGTTCAGGAAAGCACAGAAACGCGATGTTCGCGTGCTTTTAGCGCTGCTCGCAAGAAGCCTCCGGAGCAGGCACTTCTCGTGCAGCAACAACCGTGCCTGCTACGATCTTTCCTAGCCTCTTTTCCTCCGGGCAGCCGGCTTGAGCTGATGTGAAGTGTTGGTGGGCAAATCATCCAGAGAAGCGTCGCAATGCTTCTGGGCTGTTAGCAAGAGCTTTCCTTGCTGACCCTTTTCACGTTGGAGATTAGCTGGACATTTGCCGGTTTAGTGCCTTGTTTCTTCTGCGCAGCTTGCACAAAGCTCTTTGCGGCTTTCGCGGTTCGAGTTGTGCATCGCCGGAGCTCTGCGGGAAAGAGCGAGAGAAGAGCCGCGAAAGCTCCGAGTGCGGCCAGCTCGCGTGTAGCCGCGAATGTGCGCTGTTCGCCGGTTGCAGGGCGAGTGCCTTCTGCGCGGCTGCTTCCAAGTTGACGGTAACTGCCAGCGTGCTAGCTGTGTAGGACAGTGAAGAGGCTGACGCGTGTGTGTCCGTAGAGCTGCTAGAAAGCGTACGTGACGAGCAGGAAGGGCTTTCAGAGCAGCCGGTTCTCGTCTTGCACAGTCGCCACACATCCGCACTTTTAGTGCCTCAGAACCCCGGACAGCTTGCAAAACACGGCTGTAACTGTCCCAGCGCAAGCTGTTCAGGAAAGCACAGAAACGCGATGTTCGCGTGCTTTTAGCGCTGCTCGCAAGAAGCCTCCGGAGCAGGCACTTCTCGTGCAGCAACAACCGTGCCTGCTACGATCTTTCCTAGCCTCTTTTCCTCCGGGCAGCCGGCTTGAGCTGATGTGAAGTGTTGGTGGGCAAATCATCCAGAGAAGCGTCGCAATGCTTCTGGGCTGTTAGCAAGAGCTTTCCTTGCTGACCCTTTTCACGTTGGAGATTAGCTGGACATTTGCCGGTTTAGTGCCTTGTTTCTTCTGCGCAGCTTGCACAAAGCTCTTTGCGGCTTTCGCGGTTCGAGTTGTGCATCGCCGGAGCTCTGCGGGAAAGAGCGAGAGAAGAGCCGCGAAAGCTCCGAGTGCGGCCAGCTCGCGTGTAGCCGCGAATGTGCGCTGTTCGCCGGTTGCAGGGCGACTGCCTTCTGCGCGGCTGCTTCCAAGTTGACGGTAACTGCCAGCGTGCTAGCTGTGTAGGACAGTGAAGAGGCTGACGCGTGTGTGTCCGTAGAGCTGCTAGAAAGCGTACGTGACGAGCAGGAAGGGCTTTCAGAGCAGCCGGTTCTCGTCTTGCACAGTCGCCACACATCCGCACTTTTAGTGCCTCAGAACCCCGGACAGCTTGCAAAACACGGCTGTAACTGTCCCAGCGCAAGCTGTTCAGGAAAGCACAGAAACGCGATGTTCGCGTGCTTTTAGCGCTGCTCGCAAGAAGCCTCCGGAGCAGGCACTTCTCGTGCAGCAACAACCGTGCCTGCTACGATCTTTCCTAGCCTCTTTTCCTCCGGGCAGCCGGCTTGAGCTGATGTGAAGTGTTGGTGGGCAAATCATCCAGAGAAGCGTCGCAATGCTTCTGGGCTGTTAGCAAGAGCTTTCCTTGCTGACCCTTTTCACGTTGGAGATTAGCTGGACATTTGCCGGTTTAGTGCCTTGTTTCTTCTGCGCAGCTTGCACAAAGCTCTTTGCGGCTTTCGCGGTTCGAGTTGTGCATCGCCGGAGCTCTGCGGGAAAGAGCGAGAGAAGAGCCGCGAAAGCTCCGAGTGCGGCCAGCTCGCGTGTAGCCGCGAATGTGCGCTGTTCGCCGGTTGCAGGGCGAGTGCCTTCTGCGCGGCTGCTTCCAAGTTGACGGTAACTGCCAGCGTGCTAGCTGTGTAGGACAGTGAAGAGGCTGACGCGTGTGTGTCCGTAGAGCTGCTAGAAAGCGTACGTGACGAGCAGGAAGGGCTTTCAGAGCAGCCGGTTCTCGTCTTGCACAGTCGCCACACATCCGCACTTTTAGTGCCTCAGAACCCCGGACAGCTTGCAAAACACGGCTGTAACTGTCCCAGCGCAAGCTGTTCAGGAAAGCACAGAAACGCGATGTTCGCGTGCTTTTAGCGCTGCTCGCAAGAAGCCTCCGGAGCAGGCACTTCTCGTGCAGCAACAACCGTGCCTGCTACGATCTTTCCTAGCCTCTTTTCCTCCGGGCAGCCGGCTTGAGCTGATGTGAAGTGTTGGTGGGCAAATCATCCAGAGAAGCGTCGCAATGCTTCTGGGCTGTTAGCAAGAGCTTTCCTTGCTGACCCTTTTCACGTTGGAGATTAGCTGGACATTTGCCGGTTTAGTGCCTTGTTTCTTCTGCGCAGCTTGCACAAAGCTCATTGCGGCTTTCGCGGTTCGAGTTGTGCATCGCCGGAGCTCTGCGGGAAAGAGCGAGAGAAGAGCCGCGAAAGCTCCGAGTGCGGCCAGCTCGCGTGTAGCCGCGAATGTGCGCTGTTCGCCGGTTGCAGGGCGACTGCCTTCTGCGCGGCTGCTTCCAAGTTGACGGTAACTGCCAGCCTGCTAGCTGTGTAGGACAGTGAAGAGGCTGACGCGTGTGTGTCCGTAGAGCTGCTAGAAAGCGTACGTGACGAGCAGGAAGGGCTTTCAGAGCAGCCGGTTCTCGTCTTGCACAGTCGCCACACATCCGCACTTTTAGTGCCTCAGAACCCCGGACAGCTTGCAAAACACGGCTGTAACTGTCCCAGCGCAAGCTGTTCAGGAAAGCACAGAAACGCGATGTTCGCGTGCTTTTAGCGCTGCTCGCAAGAAGCCTCCGGAGCAGGCACTTCTCGTGCAGCAACAACCGTGCCTGCTACGATCTTTCCTAGCCTCTTTTCCTCCGGGCAGCCGGCTTGAGCTGATGTGAAGTGTTGGTGGGCAAATCATCCAGAGAAGCGTCGCAATGCTTCTGGGCTGTTAGCAAGAGCTTTCCTTGCTGACCCTTTTCACGTTGGAGATTAGCTGGACATTTGCCGGTTTAGTGCCTTGTTTCTTCTGCGCAGCTTGCACAAAGCTCTTTGCGGCTTTCGCGGTTCGAGTTGTGCATCGCCGGAGCTCTGCGGGAAAGAGCGAGAGAAGAGCCGCGAAAGCTCCGAGTGCGGCCAGCTCGCGTGTAGCCGCGAATGTGCGCTGTTCGCCGGTTGCAGGGCGAGTGCCTTCTGCGCGGCTGCTTCCAAGTTGACGGTAACTGCCAGCGTGCTAGCTGTGTAGGACAGTGAAGAGGCTGACGCGTGTGTGTCCGTAGAGCTGCTAGAAAGCGTACGTGACGAGCAGGAAGGGCTTTCAGAGCAGCCGGTTCTCGTCTTGCACAGTCGCCACACATCCGCACTTTTAGTGCCTCAGAACCCCGGACAGCTTGCAAAACACGGCTGTAACTGTCCCAGCGCAAGCTGTTCAGGAAAGCACAGAAACGCGATGTTCGCGTGCTTTTAGCGCTGCTCGCAAGAAGCCTCCGGAGCAGGCACTTCTCGTGCAGCAACAACCGTGCCTGCTACGATCTTTCCTAGCCTCTTTTCCTCCGGGCAGCCGGCTTGAGCTGATGTGAAGTGTTGGTGGGCAAATCATCCAGAGAAGCGTCGCAATGCTTCTGGGCTGTTAGCAAGAGCTTTCCTTGCTGACCCTTTTCACGTTGGAGATTAGCTGGACATTTGCCGGTTTAGTGCCTTGTTTCTTCTGCGCAGCTTGCACAAAGCTCATTGCGGCTTTCGCGGTTCGAGTTGTGCATCGCCGGAGCTCTGCGGGAAAGAGCGAGAGAAGAGCCGCGAAAGCTCCGAGTGCGGCCAGCTCGCGTGTAGCCGCGAATGTGCGCTGTTCGCCGGTTGCAGGGCGAGTGCCTTCTGCGCGGCTGCTTCCAAGTTGACGGTAACTGCCAGCGTGCTAGCTGTGTAGGACAGTGAAGAGGCTGACGCGTGTGTGTCCGTAGAGCTGCTAGAAAGCGTACGTGACGAGCAGGAAGGGCTTTCAGAGCAGCCGGTTCTCGTCTTGCACAGTCGCCACACATCCGCACTTTTAGTGCCTCAGAACCCCGGACAGCTTGCAAAACACGGCTGTAACTGTCCCAGCGCAAGCTGTTCAGGAAAGCACAGAAACGCGATGTTCGCGTGCTTTTAGCGCTGCTCGCAAGAAGCCTCCGGAGCAGGCACTTCTCGTGCAGCAACAACCGTGCCTGCTACGATCTTTCCTAGCCTCTTTTCCTCCGGGCAGCCGGCTTGAGCTGATGTGAAGTGTTGGTGGGCAAATCATCCAGAGAAGCGTCGCAATGCTTCTGGGCTGTTAGCAAGAGCTTTCCTTGCTGACCCTTTTCACGTTGGAGATTAGCTGGACATTTGCCGGTTTAGTGCCTTGTTTCTTCTGCGCAGCTTGCACAAAGCTCTTTGCGGCTTTCGCGGTTCGAGTTGTGCATCGCCGGAGCTCTGCGGGAAAGAGCGAGAGAAGAGCCGCGAAAGCTCCGAGTGCGGCCAGCTCGCGTGTAGCCGCGAATGTGCGCTGTTCGCCGGTTGCAGGGCGAGTGCCTTCTGCGCGGCTGCTTCCAAGTTGACGGTAACTGCCAGCGTGCTAGCTGTGTAGGACAGTGAAGAGGCTGACGCGTGTGTGTCCGTAGAGCTGCTAGAAAGCGTACGTGACGAGCAGGAAGGGCTTTCAGAGCAGCCGGTTCTCGTCTTGCACAGTCGCCACACATCCGCACTTTTAGTGCCTCAGAACCCCGGACAGCTTGCAAAACACGGCTGTAACTGTCCCAGCGCAAGCTGTTCAGGAAAGCACAGAAACGCGATGTTCGCGTGCTTTTAGCGCTGCTCGCAAGAAGCCTCCGGAGCAGGCACTTCTCGTGCAGCAACAACCGTGCCTGCTACGATCTTTCCTAGCCTCTTTTCCTCCGGGCAGCCGGCTTGAGCTGATGTGAAGTGTTGGTGGGCAAATCATCCAGAGAAGCGTCGCAATGCTTCTGGGCTGTTAGCAAGAGCTTTCCTTGCTGACCCTTTTCACGTTGGAGATTAGCTGGACATTTGCCGGTTTAGTGCCTTGTTTCTTCTGCGCAGCTTGCACAAAGCTCTTTGCGGCTTTCGCGGTTCGAGTTGTGCATCGCCGGAGCTCTGCGGGAAAGAGCGAGAGAAGAGCCGCGAAAGCTCCGAGTGCGGCCAGCTCGCGTGTAGCCGCGAATGTGCGCTGTTCGCCGGTTGCAGGGCGAGTGCCTTCTGCGCGGCTGCTTCCAAGTTGACGGTAACTGCCAGCGTGCTAGCTGTGTAGGACAGTGAAGAGGCTGACGCGTGTGTGTCCGTAGAGCTGCTAGAAAGCGTACGTGACGAGCAGGAAGGGCTTTCAGAGCAGCCGGTTCTCGTCTTGCACAGTCGCCACACATCCGCACTTTTAGTGCCTCAGAACCCCGGACAGCTTGCAAAACACGGCTGTAACTGTCCCAGCGCAAGCTGTTCAGGAAAGCACAGAAACGCGATGTTCGCGTGCTTTTAGCGCTGCTCGCAAGAAGCCTCCGGAGCAGGCACTTCTCGTGCAGCAACAACCGTGCCTGCTACGATCTTTCCTAGCCTCTTTTCCTCCGGGCAGCCGGCTTGAGCTGATGTGAAGTGTTGGTGGGCAAATCATCCAGAGAAGCGTCGCAATGCTTCTGGGCTGTTAGCAAGAGCTTTCCTTGCTGACCCTTTTCACGTTGGAGATTAGCTGGACATTTGCCGGTTTAGTGCCTTGTTTCTTCTGCGCAGCTTGCACAAAGCTCATTGCGGCTTTCGCGGTTCGAGTTGTGCATCGCCGGAGCTCTGCGGGAAAGAGCGAGAGAAGAGCCGCGAAAGCTCCGAGTGCGGCCAGCTCGCGTGTAGCCGCGAATGTGCGCTGTTCGCCGGTTGCAGGGCGACTGCCTTCTGCGCGGCTGCTTCCAAGTTGACGGTAACTGCCAGCCTGCTAGCTGTGTAGGACAGTGAAGAGGCTGACGCGTGTGTGTCCGTAGAGCTGCTAGAAAGCGTACGTGACGAGCAGGAAGGGCTTTCAGAGCAGCCGGTTCTCGTCTTGCACAGTCGCCACACATCCGCACTTTTAGTGCCTCAGAACCCCGGACAGCTTGCAAAACACGGCTGTAACTGTCCCAGCGCAAGCTGTTCAGGAAAGCACAGAAACGCGATGTTCGCGTGCTTTTAGCGCTGCTCGCAAGAAGCCTCCGGAGCAGGCACTTCTCGTGCAGCAACAACCGTGCCTGCTACGATCTTTCCTAGCCTCTTTTCCTCCGGGCAGCCGGCTTGAGCTGATGTGAAGTGTTGGTGGGCAAATCATCCAGAGAAGCGTCGCAATGCTTCTGGGCTGTTAGCAAGAGCTTTCCTTGCTGACCCTTTTCACGTTGGAGATTAGCTGGACATTTGCCGGTTTAGTGCCTTGTTTCTTCTGCGCAGCTTGCACAAAGCTCTTTGCGGCTTTCGCGGTTCGAGTTGTGCATCGCCGGAGCTCTGCGGGAAAGAGCGAGAGAAGAGCCGCGAAAGCTCCGAGTGCGGCCAGCTCGCGTGTAGCCGCGAATGTGCGCTGTTCGCCGGTTGCAGGGCGAGTGCCTTCTGCGCGGCTGCTTCCAAGTTGACGGTAACTGCCAGCGTGCTAGCTGTGTAGGACAGTGAAGAGGCTGACGCGTGTGTGTCCGTAGAGCTGCTAGAAAGCGTACGTGACGAGCAGGAAGGGCTTTCAGAGCAGCCGGTTCTCGTCTTGCACAGTCGCCACACATCCGCACTTTTAGTGCCTCAGAACCCCGGACAGCTTGCAAAACACGGCTGTAACTGTCCCAGCGCAAGCTGTTCAGGAAAGCACAGAAACGCGATGTTCGCGTGCTTTTAGCGCTGCTCGCAAGAAGCCTCCGGAGCAGGCACTTCTCGTGCAGCAACAACCGTGCCTGCTACGATCTTTCCTAGCCTCTTTTCCTCCGGGCAGCCGGCTTGAGCTGATGTGAAGTGTTGGTGGGCAAATCATCCAGAGAAGCGTCGCAATGCTTCTGGGCTGTTAGCAAGAGCTTTCCTTGCTGACCCTTTTCACGTTGGAGATTAGCTGGACATTTGCCGGTTTAGTGCCTTGTTTCTTCTGCGCAGCTTGCACAAAGCTCATTGCGGCTTTCGCGGTTCGAGTTGTGCATCGCCGGAGCTCTGCGGGAAAGAGCGAGAGAAGAGCCGCGAAAGCTCCGAGTGCGGCCAGCTCGCGTGTAGCCGCGAATGTGCGCTGTTCGCCGGTTGCAGGGCGAGTGCCTTCTGCGCGGCTGCTTCCAAGTTGACGGTAACTGCCAGCGTGCTAGCTGTGTAGGACAGTGAAGAGGCTGACGCGTGTGTGTCCGTAGAGCTGCTAGAAAGCGTACGTGACGAGCAGGAAGGGCTTTCAGAGCAGCCGGTTCTCGTCTTGCACAGTCGCCACACATCCGCACTTTTAGTGCCTCAGAACCCCGGACAGCTTGCAAAACACGGCTGTAACTGTCCCAGCGCAAGCTGTTCAGGAAAGCACAGAAACGCGATGTTCGCGTGCTTTTAGCGCTGCTCGCAAGAAGCCTCCGGAGCAGGCACTTCTCGTGCAGCAACAACCGTGCCTGCTACGATCTTTCCTAGCCTCTTTTCCTCCGGGCAGCCGGCTTGAGCTGATGTGAAGTGTTGGTGGGCAAATCATCCAGAGAAGCGTCGCAATGCTTCTGGGCTGTTAGCAAGAGCTTTCCTTGCTGACCCTTTTCACGTTGGAGATTAGCTGGACATTTGCCGGTTTAGTGCCTTGTTTCTTCTGCGCAGCTTGCACAAAGCTCTTTGCGGCTTTCGCGGTTCGAGTTGTGCATCGCCGGAGCTCTGCGGGAAAGAGCGAGAGAAGAGCCGCGAAAGCTCCGAGTGCGGCCAGCTCGCGTGTAGCCGCGAATGTGCGCTGTTCGCCGGTTGCAGGGCGAGTGCCTTCTGCGCGGCTGCTTCCAAGTTGACGGTAACTGCCAGCGTGCTAGCTGTGTAGGACAGTGAAGAGGCTGACGCGTGTGTGTCCGTAGAGCTGCTAGAAAGCGTACGTGACGAGCAGGAAGGGCTTTCAGAGCAGCCGGTTCTCGTCTTGCACAGTCGCCACACATCCGCACTTTTAGTGCCTCAGAACCCCGGACAGCTTGCAAAACACGGCTGTAACTGTCCCAGCGCAAGCTGTTCAGGAAAGCACAGAAACGCGATGTTCGCGTGCTTTTAGCGCTGCTCGCAAGAAGCCTCCGGAGCAGGCACTTCTCGTGCAGCAACAACCGTGCCTGCTACGATCTTTCCTAGCCTCTTTTCCTCCGGGCAGCCGGCTTGAGCTGATGTGAAGTGTTGGTGGGCAAATCATCCAGAGAAGCGTCGCAATGCTTCTGGGCTGTTAGCAAGAGCTTTCCTTGCTGACCCTTTTCACGTTGGAGATTAGCTGGACATTTGCCGGTTTAGTGCCTTGTTTCTTCTGCGCAGCTTGCACAAAGCTCTTTGCGGCTTTCGCGGTTCGAGTTGTGCATCGCCGGAGCTCTGCGGGAAAGAGCGAGAGAAGAGCCGCGAAAGCTCCGAGTGCGGCCAGCTCGCGTGTAGCCGCGAATGTGCGCTGTTCGCCGGTTGCAGGGCGACTGCCTTCTGCGCGGCTGCTTCCAAGTTGACGGTAACTGCCAGCGTGCTAGCTGTGTAGGACAGTGAAGAGGCTGACGCGTGTGTGTCCGTAGAGCTGCTAGAAAGCGTACGTGACGAGCAGGAAGGGCTTTCAGAGCAGCCGGTTCTCGTCTTGCACAGTCGCCACACATCCGCACTTTTAGTGCCTCAGAACCCCGGACAGCTTGCAAAACACGGCTGTAACTGTCCCAGCGCAAGCTGTTCAGGAAAGCACAGAAACGCGATGTTCGCGTGCTTTTAGCGCTGCTCGCAAGAAGCCTCCGGAGCAGGCACTTCTCGTGCAGCAACAACCGTGCCTGCTACGATCTTTCCTAGCCTCTTTTCCTCCGGGCAGCCGGCTTGAGCTGCTGTGAAGTGTTGGTGGGCAAATCATCCAGAGAAGAGTCGCAATGCTTCTGGGCTGTTAGCAAGAGCTTTCCTTGCTGACCCTTTTCACGTTGGAGATTAGCTGGACATTTGCCGGTTTAGTGCCTTGTTTCTTCTGCGCAGCTTGCACAAAGCTCATTGCGGCTTTCGCGGTTCGAGTTGTGCATCGCCGGAGCTCTGCGGGAAAGAGCGAGAGAAGAGCCGCGAAAGCTCCGAGTGCGGCCAGCTCGCGTGTAGCCGCGAATGTGCGCTGTTCGCCGGTTGCAGGGCGACTGCCTTCTGCGCGGCTGCTTCCAAGTTGACGGTAACTGCCAGCCTGCTAGCTGTGTAGGACAGTGAAGAGGCTGACGCGTGTGTGTCCGTAGAGCTGCTAGAAAGCGTACGTGACGAGCAGGAAGGGCTTTCAGAGCAGCCGGTTCTCGTCTTGCACAGTCGCCACACATCCGCACTTTTAGTGCCTCAGAACCCCGGACAGCTTGCAAAACACGGCTGTAACTGTCCCAGCGCAAGCTGTTCAGGAAAGCACAGAAACGCGATGTTCGCGTGCTTTTAGCGCTGCTCGCAAGAAGCCTCCGGAGCAGGCACTTCTCGTGCAGCAACAACCGTGCCTGCTACGATCTTTCCTAGCCTCTTTTCCTCCGGGCAGCCGGCTTGAGCTGATGTGAAGTGTTGGTGGGCAAATCATCCAGAGAAGCGTCGCAATGCTTCTGGGCTGTTAGCAAGAGCTTTCCTTGCTGACCCTTTTCACGTTGGAGATTAGCTGGACATTTGCCGGTTTAGTGCCTTGTTTCTTCTGCGCAGCTTGCACAAAGCTCTTTGCGGCTTTCGCGGTTCGAGTTGTGCATCGCCGGAGCTCTGCGGGAAAGAGCGAGAGAAGAGCCGCGAAAGCTCCGAGTGCGGCCAGCTCGCGTGTAGCCGCGAATGTGCGCTGTTCGCCGGTTGCAGGGCGACTGCCTTCTGCGCGGCTGCTTCCAAGTTGACGGTAACTGCCAGCCTGCTAGCTGTGTAGGACAGTGAAGAGGCTGACGCGTGTGTGTCCGTAGAGCTGCTAGAAAGCGTACGTGACGAGCAGGAAGGGCTTTCAGAGCAGCCGGTTCTCGTCTTGCACAGTCGCCACACATCCGCACTTTTAGTGCCTCAGAACCCCGGACAGCTTGCAAAACACGGCTGTAACTGTCCCAGCGCAAGCTGTTCAGGAAAGCACAGAAACGCGATGTTCGCGTGCTTTTAGCGCTGCTCCGCAAGAAGCCTCCGGAGCAGGCACTTCTCGTGCAGCAACAACCGTGCCTGCTACGATCTTTCCTAGCCTCTTTTCTCCGGGCAGCCTGCTTGAGCTGATGTGAAGTGTTGGTGGGCAAATCATCCAGAGAAGCGTCGCATGCTTCTGGGCTGTTAGCAAGAGCTTTCTTGCTGACCCTTTTCACGTTGGAGATTAGCTGGACATTTGCCGGTTTAGTGCCTTGTTTCTTCTGCGCAGCTTGCACAAAGCTCTTTGCGGCTTTCGCGGTTCGAGTTGTGCATCGCCGGAGCTCTGCGGGAAAGAGCGAGAGAAGAGCCGCGAAAGCTCCGAGTGCGGCCAGCTCGCGTGTAGCCGCGGAATGTGCGCTGTTCGCCGGTTGCAGGGCGAGTGCCTTCTGCGCGGCTGCTTCCAAGTTGACGGTAACTGCCTAGCGTGCTAGCTGTGTAGGACAGTGAAGAGGCTGACGCGTGTGTGTCCGTAGAGCTGCTAGAAAGCGTACGTGACGAGCAGGAAGGGCTTTCAGAGCAGCCGGTTCTCGTCTTGCACAGTCGCCACACATCCGCACTTTTAGTGCCTCAGAACCCCGGACAGCTTGCAAAACACGGCTGTAACTGTCCCAGCGCAAGCTGTTCAGGAAAGCACAGAAACGCGATGTTCGCGTGCTTTTAGCGCTGCTCGCAAGAAGCTCCGGAGCAGGCACTTCTCGTGCAGCAACAACCGTCGCCTGCTACGATCTTTCTAGCCTCTTTTCCTCGGGCAGCCGGCTTGAGCTGATGTGAATGTTGGTGGGCAAATCATCCAGAGAAGCGTCGCAATGCTTCTGGGCTGTTAGCAAGAGCTTCCTTGGCTGACCCTTTTCACGTTGGAGATTAGCTGGACATTTGCCGGTTTAGTGCCTTGTTTCTTCTGCGCAGCTTGCACAAAGCTCATTGCGGCTTTCGCGGTTCGAGTTGTGCATCGCCGGAGCTCTGCGGGAAAGAGCGAGAGAAGAGCCGCGAAAGCTCCGAGTGCGGCCAGCTCGCGTGTAGCCGCGAATGTGCGCTGTTCGCCGGTTGCAGGGCGACTGCCTTCTGCGCGGCTGCTTCCAAGTTGACGGTAACTGCCAGCCTGCTAGCTGTGTAGGACAGTGAAGAGGCTGACGCGTGTGTGTCCGTAGAGCTGCTAGAAAGCGTACGTGACGAGCAGAAGGGCTTCAGAGCAGCCGGTTCTCGTCTTGCACAGTCGCCACACATCCGCACTTTTAGTGCCTCAGAACCCCGGACAGCTTTGCAAAACACGGCTGTAACTGTCCCAGCGCAAGCTGTTCAGGAAAGCACAGAAACGCGATGTTCGCGTGCTTTTAGCGCTGCTCGCAAGAAGCCTCCGGAGCAGGCACTTCTCGTGCAGCAACAACCGTGCCTGCTACGATCTTTCCTAGCCTCTTTTCCTCCGGGCAGCCGGCTTGAGCTGATGTGAAGTGTTGGTGGGCAAATCATCCAGAGAAGCGTCGCAATGCTTCTGGGCTGTTAGCAAGAGCTTTCCTTGCTGACCCTTTTCACGTTGGAGATTAGCTGGACATTTGCCGTTTAGTGCCTTGTTTCTTCTGCGCAGCTTGCACAAAGCTCTTTGCGGCTTTCCGCGGTTCGAGTTGTGCATCGCCGGAGCTCTGCGGGGAAAGAGCGAGAGAAGAGCCGCGAAAGCTCCGAGTGCGGCAGCTCGCGTGTAGCCGCGAATGTGCGCTGTTCGCCGGTTGCAGGGCGACTGCCTTCTGCGCGGCTGCTTCCAAGTTGACGGTAACTGCAGCCTGCTAGCTGTGTAGGACAGTGAAGAGGCTGACGCGTGTGTGTCCGTAGAGCTGCTAGAAAAGCGTACGTGACGAGCAGGAAGGGCTTTCAGAGCAGCCGGTTCTCGTCTTGCACAGTCGCCACACATCCGCACTTTTAGTGCCTCAGAACCCCGGACAGCTTGCAAAACACGGCTGTAACTGTCCCAGCGCAAGCTGTTCAGAAAGCACAGAAACGCGATGTTCGCGTGCTTTTAGCGCTGCTCGCAAGAAGCCTCCGGAGCAGGCACTTCTCGTGCAGCAACAACGTGCCTGCTACGATCTTTCCTAGCCTCTTTTCCTCCGGCAGCCGGCTTGAGCTGATGTGAAGTGTGGTGGGCAAATCATCCAGAGAAGCGTCGCAATGCTTCTGGCTGTTAGCAAGAGCTTTCCTTGCTGACCCTTTTCACGTTGGAGATTAGCTGGACATTTGCCGGTTTAGTGCCTTGTTTCTTCTGCGCAGCTTGCACAAAGCTCATTGCGGCTTTCGCGGTTCGAGTTGTGCATCGCCGGAGCTCTGCGGGAAAGAGCGAGAGAAGAGCCGCGAAAGCTCCGAGTGCGGCCAGCTCGCGTGTAGCGCGAATGTGCGCTGTTCGCCGGTTGCAGGGCGAGTGCCTTCTGCGCGGCTGCTTCCAAGTTGACGGTAACTGCCAGCGTGCTAGCTGTGTAGGACAGTGAAGAGGGCTGACGCGTGTGTGTCCGTAGAGCTGCTAGAAAGCGTACGTGACGAGCAGGAAGGGCTTTCAGAGCAGCCGGTTCTCGTCTTGCACAGTCGCCACACATCCGCACTTTTAGTGCTCAGAACCCCGGACAGCTTGCAAAACACGGCTGTAACTGTCCCCAGCGCAAGCTGTTCAGGAAAGCACAGAAACGCGATGTTCGCGTGCTTTTAGCGCTGCTCGCAAGAAGCCTCCGGAGCAGGCACTTCTCGTGCAGCAACAACCGTGCCTGCTACGATCTTTCCTAG